>NC_085138.1:156871906-156979255 GCF_035046485.1 Aedes albopictus | reverse complement strand
TCCTCCTCGCCCAAACTCTCCCAGACTCTAGCAACAATCTCTGCGCACGAAAAATTTGATGCGTAAAAGTGGTTCTTAGACGAGTTTGATGAGAAATTTGGTATGAAAAAGAATGTTCGTCTAAAAATCATATGAAGACGCTGAATGCATTTGAGGGGCCCAGAATCAAAGGGGTGTAAGTGACCATTTTGTCGATTTTAAGCTGAGCATATCATAAAATTCTTCAGATTTCAAGCTTTCAAAACTTTTTTAAGTTTGTTTCTACGATGTTTGGAAAAATTACAATAAATCTGAGAAAATTTGATTCATTTTGAAGCTCCATGCATTTTGTATGGGATGAAAAATTGATCAAAAACTTTAAACCTCATTTACTCGAAAGTGGGTTTTTGTCACTTACACCCCTTTGCTTCTAACCCCCTCATTTTTCCTAGTAAATCTTCAGGAAGCACTGTGTAATGAAATCGATTTTTCAATATGAGTGTAGCCAAACTGCATATGAAACTATAATTTAATCAAATAATACAAGTATGGGATTACGAGCTGTATAGCTATATTTTTTGGACACGAATGACAACTTATTTGGTAAAGTGTCTTTAATAAAATATAATAATAGCTATATTTTTCATTAAAATAATAGAACAAGAATACAATTAGGTCAATCATGACAAAACATCACAAAGCAAACTAGTGACGATATCTCTCCCTTCCAAAATTCCGATAACAAGATATGAATGCTTGTCTAGACGTAACTAAAAGATATGCCGAAACTATAAACAAACCCATCTGAAGACGACTTGCCCTGATGAAACATTAATGCGCCTACCCAACATAGAATCATTTTAGTCACAAACTAGCTTCCACCCGTTACAGACACACACTCGACCGTCATTAGTGCATCGCTTGATAATCCCATTCGACCGAAATCATGGTATTCTACAAGGAGGAAATGCGCGCCCCATCGTGGATGGACGAGCTGTTCTTCGAGAAAGTGCTCCGAAAATCGGAGAAAGATCCCAACTTATCAGTGAACTCCTGCACCATTAGTCCCGGATCGAAGGCCGGCGATCACGTTATGAGTGCAGTTCTACGCGCCACGGTCAAGTATCAAAGTGGCGGCGCTGATGGGGGTGAGCAGCACGAAACGTCGCTGATAGTGAAATCGCTCTGCGATGGACACGTTCGGACGTACGTTGAGCCACTCTTCGAAACCGAAACCATCATGTACGAAACCGTTGTGCCGGAGATGGAGCGACTTCTGCGCACGGTCGGAGCCGATACGGAGTTTGGACCGAGGTGAGATTTCACTGTGAAACCTGCTGGACAAAAAATATTTGAAGGTCGTTAAATTTACATCGACTCGTGAGTCAATGGGAAGCCCTAATTTATGATGACTCTTTTGGTGGTTAGGGTGGGTTTGAGCGTGTTGGAATCTTCCGCAGTTTAATTCAGGGAATTGCATCCAACATGATCAGAAAACTATGAAGCTTTTTTGCACGCTTTTTTTCTCTCACGAAAAATTTCAACATGCTGTAACTTTTTCTAGAGTGCATAAAAAATTCTCAAACTTTGACTGTTTGTCAACCTAGTATATGTGCATCATTGGTACAAATTTTTACTCGATTGGTTAACCTTTTGCTAAGCTAGAACTGTTCTCGTAAAACACTATTTTTCAGACTATCAGTTTTTGATTTGTCATATCTCCGAAACCAATGAACCGAATTGAATGAAATTTTGAAAGTTTATCAACAATATATTGATACTTGATGCGACATTTTAAAATGTAATATTTTCTCATGACGAATGAAGTTATGCCGGTTTGACATTTTCACCCATATAGACGAAAATGAGTCACATTTACAATATCACACAAAAATTACTAAATGTATTCTTCCTTCAACCCAAATAGGCTCTAATATATCTAATTAGAGATATCTTGAGTACAGAAGTAGAAATCTTTCGATATCAAATCTAAAACTTAATGACATTGATGTAAAAAAATAAATTTTTTCGAAAAAAATCCAAAAAGTGTTAATCCATGATAACTTTTTTAAACGTTTAAAAAGTACCTATGTTTTAATAACTTGTGAAGCATTAATATATTGTTGATGAACGTTAAAAATTTCATTCAATTCTGTTCGCTGGATTCTGAGATATAACTGTTCAAAAATAAGCTGTCTGAAAAATAGCGTTTTACGAAAACGGTTCTAGCTTTGCGATAGATTAACCAATTGAGCTCAAATTTGTACCAATGATGCACATATAATAGGTTGATGAACAGTCAAAATTTGAGAATTTTTGATGCACTCTAGAAAAAGTTACAGCATGTTGATTTTTTTGTGAGAGAAAAAAGTTGCCTATCCCAAACATTTTGACCACCCCCTGTACTTACTTTGGAAAATCATAACTCAAGAACAAAGCATCGTAGAGACATATTTTTTTAATAAATGAAAGCAATTTTTTTCAGAAATCTAAAAAAATATGAACTGGACAAAGTTTCCCACAAAATTTTCCACAGTTGAGAAAATTCATAAAGAGAAGCCGGAAAAACCGTGCCCGAACTCATAGAAAATTTTCAAAAAAGTATATTGAGAAGGTTAATTCATAAGCTATAATTGCTGAAATTTTTGGAATGCACTTTTTTTTCATTTTTGAGTTATGGCCAATTTTGTTTAAAAATGTCCAAATGTGCATATAATCCTTTTTTTTTCATAACTCAAGAACTAAGCATCGTAGAAACAATTTTTTTTAATGAAAATAAAAGCAAATTTTCTCAGAAATCCAAAAAAAAATATGAAATGGAAAAAGTTTACCACGAAATTTTTAACAGTTGAGAAAATTCATAAAGAAAAGCCGGAAAAATTATGCCCGAACTCGTGGAAAATTTTCAAAAAAGTATATTGGAAAGGTTATTTCTTAAGCTTTAATTGCTGAAATTTTTGGAATGCACTTTTTTTTAGTTTTTGAGTTATGGCCAATTTTGTTTCAAAATGTCCAAATGTGCCATATAATCCTTTTTTTTAATCATAACTCAAGAACGAAGCATCGTAGAAACAATTTTTTTAATGAAAATTAAAGCAAAATTTTCTCAGAAATCCAAAAAAAATATGAAATGGAAACAGTTTTCCACGAAATTTTCCACCGTTGAGAAAATTCATAAAGAAAAGCCGGAAAAGCTATGTCCGAACTCGCGGAAAATTTTCGAAAAAAATATTTTCGGGAAGGTAATTTTATAGGCTCTGATTGCTGAAATTTTCGGAATGCACTTTTTTTTCGTTCCTGAGTTATGGCCAATTTTGTGAAAAATTGCCATATAATATAGAATGAGTGTAATCAGTTTCGTACCTTTTAATTCCGCCCTATGTTGCTTATCCTTTGGCAGATACGCGTATTTCGACTACCACTTGTAATCTTCCTCAGTGTCAGTTATCCACTGAGGAAGATTACAAGTGGTAGTCGAAATACGCGTATCTGTCAAAGGATAAGCAACATAGGGCGGAATTAAAAGGTACGAAACTGATTACACTCATTCGAAGAGGGTTCGAAAAGTCGGTACAAGATATAATATAGGTTTTCCTGGTCATTTTTGACAAAATTGGACATAACTCAGGAAAGAAAAAAAGTGCATTCAAAAAATTTCAGCGATCAAAACTTATGAAATCACGTTCTCAAAAATATATTTTTGAAATTTTTCCACGAATTCGGACATAGTTTTTCCGGCAGAAATTCTGTTATAATTTTATACAAAAAATTTTTAGGAGTCCATCTAAGGGTTCCTTCAATAATTCGGCCAGAAATTACTGCAGACGTGGATTCCATCAGATTTTTTTCTAAGGATTTCCTACAGATATTCTCTTCTGGGATTACCTAGGAATTCTTCATGGAATTGCTTCCGGGATGCCTCCTGCTGGGGTTTCTTCAGATATTTTTCCAAGAATCCCTCCAGGGATTCCCTTAGGATTTCTTCCGGGGATTTACTGGAGAAATTTTTCTGGGAATCTTTCAGGAACAACTGCAGGAATTATTTGAAAAATTCCTCCAGGGATTCTTCCACGAGCTCTTCTTGGGATTCCTACTGGACTTCCTTCTGGGTTTCCTTCAGGAATTCCTTCAGGAACTGCTCCAGGGATTCCTGTAGGAGTTTCCCACGAACTCGTCTTAAATTTCCTTCAGGATTTTTCCAAGAATTCCTTCTGTGTTTTCTTCAGTACTTCCTCCAGGGATTTTTTCAGAAAATTCTCCTGTGTTACCTCCGTGGATTCTTCCGGAAATTTCTGCAGAGATTTCTCTGGAAAATCCAAAACTTCCTGCAAAAATTCTTCAGGGATTCATCTTGGAAGTCTTCTAGGAATTCTTCTAAACAATTCTTCTAGAGATTTCTTCAGGCATTCCTTTAAGAACTCCTCCAAGAATTTCTCCAAGGATTCCTCCAGAAATTTTCCCAGGAGCTCGTCTAGAGATTCCTCCAGGAATTCCTCCAAGCATTCCTCCAGGCATTATTTCAGGCATTCGTTCAGAGATTCCGCCAGTAGTTACTCGGGATCTCTACGGATTCCTCCAAAGATTTCTCCAGGGGTTACACCATATTTTTTCCAAAAATTCCATCAGGTATTCCTCCAAACATTCGTCCAGGAATTCCACAAGGCGTTCCTACACGAATCCCTTCAGGATTTTAAGAATTCTATTATTTCTTTGGTACTTCCTTTAGAAGTTTCTTACGAAAATCCTCCTTGGATTCCAGGATTCCCTTCATGGATGCCTCCAGGAAATCCTCTAAAGATTCCTCCAGGAAATTCTGCTGGTATTTCTACAGGAGTTCCTCCAGCGATACCTCCAGGAATTCATTCAAGTATCTCTTCTCCAGAGATTCCTCTAAGAATTCTTCCAAGGATTGCTCTAGCGATCCCTCTAAGAATTCCTTTGGGCAGTGCTTCCCAAACTCTTAAAACATTTTGATTTTTATCAAATTGTCAAATTCTCGGAGTTTTGAGAAATTCTTGGTTAAGATTGAAAAAAATGATTGGATTTCCTATACTCCAGTTCTGTTTTCAATTCTATCAACACCATATAACTGAAACTAAATATTTCAAAGGTCCTATTACAGTTCTTTCCTTATTCCATGCATTTCCATACAGTTCTTTATGTTGTATTCTGCTGTTCGGGTTCGTTTGGAAGTTGACCATCAATGTTAACTTCTTTTCCCGATCAGCCTAGATAGCTGTGTAGTGTCGGTAGCGGTTGTCTCAATTGGCTAAGAATAACACTACGGACCGCCTGATCCAGTGGTAAGAGTCCACTAAACAGGTGACCCCTAATTCATGGTGTTATGCGGCTTTATGCTTACCGTGCCAAAGAATGAATGGTTAGGGGGGTCTAATAAAAACCTAACCACAAACGGAGCCTGTGGAGAATTAGGGCGTCCTCCACAGTATTACGCCCTTACTGCGCTAACCGGAGCAATGGTGCAGTGGACCTTGCGTTTTCTCCGAGATAATCAGTTGCCCTTCTTAAGTCTCAAATTTGAGGCTAAATAAGGGCGGGGTTATTCAAATGTTGTTAATTAGCTTACATTACTGCCTATATGGGTTCGCTTAATGCGTTTTCGCCATTGGCGTTTTTCAATTGACCACGATTTGGTTCGTCGTTGATGTTTCCTTTTTGTGCTGTGATTGTGAAAAGTGTAATCCTGTCTAGTTTGGGTAGTGGCTACGGCAAGGAAACCTCAGATCAATTTTCAGCGTAAAAAGCGTATGTAGCCCAAGTGGATCTACTTCAAAAAGTTCATTTTCGAAGGGTAACTTCTGTGTAGTTTACCTTGTGAACCCAGTTTTGCTTCTTTCATTATAAATGAAGTATCGTGCCTCGAGCATGCTATATTTTAGTATGTTTCAACCTTTCCTTATGGATGCCTTCAAGCAAGCTCTTGTTTTCAGCATCTTTTCGCTGATATTTGGCATTTGAAGTAGCTCAAACATTCATTTGAGATGCTTCAGTTTGATGGAATATTTAGGTAGTACAGTTCATGGTTAACTTAACATAGAATTGCACCTAACCCAACTCTGCATGAGCAGAATTTGTCATGAGTTGATTGATTGGCATGTGTCAGATGAGGACTCTCCATTTGACCTTTTTGCACTTTGGAGTGTTCCTTCGCAAACTTTGCGTATTCAGGCGTCCCTGCTCAACAAGCTAGGGAACCTGTAATAATTGGTTACGATCACATTTTATGGATAACTCGCTTCCATTGCTACTCCAAGAGAGTTTCATTATGGTTTTGTTATTACAACGCCCTTCATTGTGGTATACCATAGCTACTGCTTTGAAAGAAGCTTGTCCTCTGCGGTCTGTGCGGGCCGCAAGAGGTATTCCTGAATGGAACTCGGACCTGTTCAAGTTCTAAACATCTTCGGATAAACCAGTCTTTTGTATAGCTACGAATCTTTAGCTTCTACCCCGAGGATTGTAGCTATAGAATCGATTTAGTGAGCACTAAAAAGCTCTGCTTACTTCAAATCTCCTGGAGCAAATGGGGTTTTATCCTATTTTTCTCCAAAGGGATTTGAGTTTTTCAAACATGTTTTGAACTCTTGTACTACCCATGATCGCATATCAGTCCCATATTTGCTGGGTTTCCTATTCATATGGGACAATTATGCTATCATAGGCAATGTAGTTTTCTATTGGGTATTTTCATGGCATGAAAATACTCTGTAGTTTTATCCCGAAAGGGTGCATGCGTTGTAAAAAGAAGGAATAAGTTCCAGATTTATCTGGTTACGTCGTTCTTTCTGAAATGCTCGAAACGCATTGTCGATTATCACATCTGTGATGTTCGTCTGGCTAACATGCCTCTTCATGTGAATTCACATGTCTCCCAATTTGGGATGTCCGCAGTGACTCTTTTACATAAAGTTGTATACGTTTTCAAGAAAGCACTCGCTCAAACGTAGTTTTTGCTTGGGTGATTTCTTGAATATTGAGGATGCTTTTGATGTCGTGCTTTTCTATGTCATATTGAAAGTCGCATGACGTCGCAAGCTACCTCCAATGAGCTATAGGCTCTTTTTACGCTTATGCGTTTTACAGTGTCCTTTTCAGGGCACTGATTAACCCCGTTGTGGTATGAGCTATTAGCTCTCGTTGCGCTTATGCGCTCATTCCCTCTTCTAGGGCACCCCTTCCTATTTCATCACCTTTCCCTTTCCTAATTCCCATCCCTTGTCCCATTCTCCCTCAGGTAAATGATGAAATAGGCTCATATGTATGGCGATGGCACAAATGTCCCAAATGGAGGATAACGTGCCTCTGGAGCCGGCCTTCTGATACCTGATACCTGAAGAATTCCTTTGGGCAGTGCTTCCCAAACTCTTAAAACATTTTGATTTTTATCAAATTGTCAAATTCTCGGAGTTTTGAGAAATTCTTGGTTAAGATTGAAAAAAATGATTGGATTTCCTATACTCCAGTTCTGTTTTCAATTCTATCAACACCATATAACTGAAACTAAATATTTCAAAGGTCCTATTACAGTTCTTTCCTTATTCCATGCATTTCCATACAGTTCTTTATGTTGTATTCTGCTTTTCGGGACGACATTTTTTACTAACGTCACTATCATAGAATACTTCTGCAAATTTTCGGTTATGTGCAAGCAAATGATTTTATTGGAGCTTTGTACTCCATATATCTTGTCTTTAATGGAAAATTATGAAAAAGGTAAATAGCTTTTGATCGACATTCAGACATTTTTTTATAAAGTTTTTGCACCAAAGGCACTTCTTTTTCAAATATAGGACGAAATAGTCATCCAAAACTTATGTGAAAGATAGACCTTCAAGCTTTTCTCAATACATAATGATCAAACGCATGGAAATGAATGATCCATCATCAGCCTAGTCCTGAACATTATATTTTTGTACTTAAGTTTGCTGAAATTTACCACACTACATTCTTATCAAACCGTTTTTGAAAATTTTGTAATTCCAACAGAAATTCTTCCAAGAATTCCTCCAAAAATTCTACTAGGAAATCCACAATACTCTTCAAGAGTTCCTCCGGGAATTCAATCAGAGATTCTTTCACGGATTGCTCAAGGAATTCATCAAGGTGGTTTTCCAGAGATTCCTCCAGAAATTTCTTCAGAAAAATTTAGGAAATCCTCCAGTTGTTCAGAAATTATCCAGAAATTTCTCCAGGAGTTCCTTTCATGGATTTCTCCAGGGATTCCTCCAGTGGTTCCTCTTGGAATTCTTGCGTTAATTCCGCCAGGATTTGTCCAGGGATTTGTCCAGATATTTCTCCAAGAATTGCCCCAGGCGCTTCTTTAGAAGTTTTTCCTGGAATTCCTTTAGGATTTCCTCTAGAGATTTCTCTAGGATTTCCTTCAGCAATTCCCCTAGGAAATCCTTCAGAAATTCTTCCAGGAATTCCGCCAGAAACTCCTCCAGGGACTCCTCCAGAAATTCATCTAAGAATTTCTCCTTCAGAGATTCCCTCAAAAATTCCTTCAAGGATTCCTCTAGAAGTTCCTCCAGGAGTTCCTACAGGAAATCCTCCAGGCATTTCTTCAGGCATTCTTCTTGTAATATCGTCTGGCTTTTCTTCCGAAATTCCGTCAGAGATGCTTTCAGGAATTTTGCCAGAACTCCTACAGGGACTCCGCCAGGAATTTATCAAATAATTACTCCAGGGGTTTCTCCAGTTATTCTTCCAGACATTCCTCCAGGAATTGCTTCAGGGATTCCTCCAGGACTTTCTACAGTAACTCTTCCAGCAAGTCCTCCAATATTTATCCAGGGATTTCTGCATAAGTTCCACTAGGAATTCCTCCAGGAATTCTTCCAGGCATATTTCAGAAGTTTCTCCAAGGATTCTTCGAAGAATTAATCTGGGAATTCCTCCTGGAATTCCTCCAGCAATTTCTCCAGGAGTTCCTCTAGGGATTACTCCTGTGCTTCCCTTAGGAATTCCTGCAGGGATTCCGCCAGGAATTGCTCCAGAGATGTGTCCAAATATTTCTCAAGGTTTTTCCCCATGGTTTTCCCCAGGTATTCCTCCAGAGATTCCTCCCGGGTTCTCCAGGCATTCTTCCAGGCATTTCTCCAGCGATTTTTCCAGAAACTCCTCTGGGGATTTTTCCGGGAACTTTCCAGGGATTGTTTCAGGAATTCCTTTAGTGATTCATTCAAAAATTTCTCTCGGGATCTCTTCAAAACAATATTCAGGGATTCATTCAGGACTTGCAAAGTTCTTTCCAGGAATACCCGAAGACTTTTCTGAATTACTTCAAGCATTTCTAGAGGAATTTCTCCAGCGATTCATATTGGAATTCTTCAAGCTAATTTTAAAGGCTTGAGGAGGAGCCTCGAAATTCTTCTAGAGGTCATCCAGGAATTATTTCACAATTTTCTCCAAGAAAACCTTCAGACGTTCATCCACAGATTCGTTCAGGAATCCATCCACGAACTCCTTCAAGAATAGCTACTGTGAAAGAAATTCGTCGAAAATTCGCCCTTCGATTCTTTCAGGAATATATCTTGAGATTTTTTTTCCCAAGAAGTTATTCTTAGATTTCTTCAGGAACTCCTCCAGAGTCCAGAGATTCTTCTAGGTTTTGTTTTCAGGAATGTCTTCAGGGTGCTCCGTTGGAAAGTCTTTCAGGGATTCTTCCAGAAAAATGTCAAGAGATTCTCCTGAAATGCTTTAAGGATTTCCTCCCACTATTGTTTTAGGACTTATCCGTGGATTCATCAAGTATCCATCATCATATCTGGACCCTTCTTGGGGTACCGGTCCGAAACATCTAAATGGCCATAACTCCGGAACGGCTGGACCGATCCGAAACATTTTCAATAGGAAACAATGGGACCAGATTCCGCGTCGAATGAACCATCGGTCATTAAAATCGGTTAAGGTTTACTGCCAAAAAGTGATGTGAGTTTTTTGTATACACACATGCATGCACACATACATACACACAGACATCACCTCAATCAAAATAAAGTATTGGTGTCTTCTGCAAAGTTACAGAAAAAATGTGTTATTGGAAAGTTTGCCGAACAAACTATTACCTTAAATATTTGTTCAACTTTAAGAGTTACGTGTCATTTTTTGTACACTACTCCTTGCAATATATATTCTAATAAAACTTTTTTTGCGATTTTTTGGGAATTTTCGAGTGTTCTGCAAAGCCGTTTTTTGTGATGAAACACACCTCCTTCTGCTTTTATCATTTTACTGATATAATAACAACCCAAGTGGAACAGACTGGCTCTCAACTTGAATAATACCCAAAAAGACCGTCTGGAGAAATTCCTAAAGGAGTAATGAAAAAAATAGAGAAATTCCTGAAACGATTATAATACTCCTGCATATTTTTTGCCGGAATTTCTCATGCAATTGCAGCTGAGATTCCCACTTACAAAAATTCAGATGTGATTTCTCTAGATATTTCTTCGAAATTTCCAGCTGTGATTTCGTCAGGGATTCCTACGAGGATTCCTCCAGAAACTTTTCTTAGCATTTCCCCTATAATTTCTAACGGAATGCTCCTGAGATTTTTCAGGAATTCTTGCTAGAATTATTCTAGGAATACTTCTGGGATTTATTCAGGAATTTATGTTGGAATTCACCAGTTAGTCTTGTGGGAATTCCTCAAGCAATTCCTGCTGGTAATCCTCCATGAATTCTTAGTGGACTTTGAAGCAATTACTGAAGAAATATCAGCTGATATTGTTTGAGAAATTCTTTGTTGGAATATCTGAAGATATCCTAGCGAGAATTTCAGTGAAATTCCCAAATAAATCCTTGAGACATCCCTGGAAAAATCTCATTAGGAATTTCTTTTGGAACCCATGGTGGAATTGCAGTCAGAATTTGTACAGGAATCCTCCTAGAGAAATCCCAACAGAAATTGAAAAATAATTGCAAGAGGCTTTTCCTTGCATTCTCCCAACAGTTCCTTTTTGCAATTCTATGCGGATTTCTATAAGAGTTCCTTCAGGAACTTCTTTAGGAAATACTCTAGGAGGGCCCACTGGGATCTCTGCAGAAGTTTCTTTTGTGATTTTTACAGGGATTTCCCTTCCCAATTTCCCCAAAAATGACTGCTGGGTTTTCTCCGGGAAATCCTCATGTAATTCCTCCTGTAATACTTCTTAGAATTTATCCAAGAATACTTCTGGGATTACCTCTAGACATTGTTGTTGGATTTCCTCGAATTATTCTTGATAGAATTCATCAAACAAGCACTGCAGTCACACCTCCAGAAATTCCTTCAAAATTTCTCTAGGGATTTTTCCAAGAATGCCTCTAGGGATTCTGCCAGGTATTTCTCTTCGTTTCCTTTGAGAATTTATGATGAAATTGTTCCTGGAATGCTGATGGGGTTCCTCCAGGAATTCGTGGTGGGTATCCTCTGGGAAGTCTTGCTGGGATTCCTCAAACAATTCCTGACAGAAATTCTTCAGCAATTCCTGGAGGATTCCTAAGGATTCCAATAACTGAAAAACTACCACCTTGAAATGCTCGTGAAGTCCTAAGGAGAATGCTTGAGGAAATCCTGGTAAGAGTTCCTAAAGGAATCCCAGCAAGGAATCATCGGAAAAGTTTCTGGAGGAATCTTTGAATAATCAATGGAAGAATCTCAGCAGAAATTTCTTGCAAATTCTCACCGAGCATTCCTGAAGAAATTCTAAGAGGATTTCTCAAAAGATTAATCCTGCAATTCTCACAGGGATGCCTGCTGGGGCTCCTTCGAAAATTTCTCTTAGGATCCATCCAGGGGATTCTTCTCCAGCGATTCTTCTTAGAATTCCTCTTGCAATAAATCCAGTAAACATCAGGGATTCTTTCTAAATTGTATTTCGGAAGTAGGTCCTTGTAGAAATTTATGGAGGATTCCCAACAAGAACTCCTGTAGGAATCCTTGTTTAAAATCTCAGGAAGGACCACAGGAGGAATTTCTGGGAGAGTCCATTGAGGAATCTCTTTAGATAACTCGATAATAACTTCTGGAAGAATCCCAACAGACATTTTCGGATTACTTTTGAGAGCGAAATCTTAATCCTTGGAAATGTTTGGAAAAGTTTAGAGGAAGTCAATAAGAAATTCTTGGTACAATACCAGGCGTGGATTCCTTGGAGGAATACCAGAAGAAATTCCTGAAGAAACCCTTTCTTCAGCAATCATAGCAAGAATCCCCTAAAGAAGCCCATCAGGTATTCCTGGAGGCATAATTTTGAACATTTTCTTATACATATTCCTTCTGTGATACCTTCAAGGGTTCGTCCAGAAATTTTTCCAAAATATTCTATAGAAATTCCCTTTCCTATTGAACTCACTAATAAAGTTTATGTGTGGCGTTTATAAACGTCGGAATGAACTTCGTCTGTCGACTATGTCGACACACATATAAATAAAATCATTGCTTTTCTTGTAGTGTATCGATCATGATGGTGGCTCCATAGAGGAACACTAGATGATCATATTGAGAAACATCCTGCTGCGACGCGTGATAAGTTTGAGAATGACATTGAACTGGCCTAGTAATGATTACCTCTACTCAATGCATAACGTAGCATGACAGCTTGCACGCAATAGTAGTTGTCTCTAGGTAGAATATAGAAAGAGGAAAACTAAACAGAAATGAGATGTTCCGGATCGATATTGAGTGAGGAGTAGCTCCATTGCGATAAATTTACAGTGAGATTAGGTACAAAAATCTGATGGGCACGGCGATTCACTGCACAGACATCACCTCAATTCGTCGAGCTGAGTTGATTAGTATATGTGACTCGACCTCGTGCAATTACAGCCACGTACAAAAATTCTGTTGTGATTTCTCTAGATATTTCTTCGAAATTTTCAGCTGTGATTTCGTCAGGGATTCCTACGAGGGTTCCTCCAGAAACTTGTCTTAGTTTTTACCCAGTAATTTCTAACGGAATTCTCTTGAGATTTCTTCAGGAATTCTTGCTAGAATTGTTCAAGGAATACTTCTGGGATTCATTCAGGAATTTCTGTTAGCCAGTTAGTCTTGTGGGAATTCCTCAAGCAATTCCTGCTGGTAATCCTCCAGGAATTTTTAGTGGACTCTGAAGCAATTACTGAAGATATCTCAGCTAATATTGTTTGAGAAATTCCAGCAACAACTCCTGAAAAAAATCTTAATTGGAATATCTGAAGGTATCCTAGCAAGAATTTCAGCAAAATTATTGAAGGAATCCTTGAGACATCCCTGGAAACATCACATAAGGAATTTCTGTTGGAACCCTTGGTGGAATTACAGTCAAAATTTGTACAGGAATCCTTCTACAGAAATCCCAACAGAGATTGTAAAAGAATTGCAAGAGGGTTTCTCCACATACTTTTCCTTGGATTCATTCAACAGTTCCTTTTTGCATTCCTATGCGGATTTCTATAGGAGTTCCTTGAGGAATTCCTTTGGAAAATACTCTAGAGAGCCCACTGGGATCTCTGCAGAAGTTTCTTTTGTGATTTTTACAGGGATTTCCCTTCCCAATTTCCCCAAAAATGACTGCTGGGTTTTCTCCGGAAAATCCTCATGTAATTCCTCCTGCAATACTTCTTAGAATTTATCCAAGAATACTTCTGGGATCACCTCTAG
This sequence comes from Aedes albopictus, assembly GCF_035046485.1. Lineage (NCBI taxonomy): Eukaryota > Metazoa > Arthropoda > Insecta > Diptera > Culicidae > Aedes > Aedes albopictus. Next base: position 156,965,631 of record NC_085138.1, on the reverse strand, counting down.
ACATTGTTGTTGGATTTCCTCGAATTATTCTTGCTAGAATTCATCAAGCAAGCACTGCAGTCACACCTCCAGAAATTCCTTCAGAATTTCTCTAGGGATTTTTCCAAGAATACCTCTAGGAATTCTTCCATGTATTCCTCTTCGTTTCTTTTGAGAATTTATGATGAAATTGTTCCTGGAATGCTGATGGGATTTCTCCAGGAATTCGTAATGGTAATCCTCGAGGAAGTCTTGCTGGGATTCCTCAAGCAATTCCAGACGGAAATTCTTCTGCAATTCCTGGATGGTTCCTAAAGTTTTTAATAACCGCAAAAATACCATCTGGAAATGCTTGTGAATTCCTAAGAAGAATGCTTGAGAAAATCCTGGTAAGAGTTCCTGAAGCAATCCCAGCAAGGAATCATCGGAAAAAATTCTGGAGGAATCTTTGAATAATCAATGGAAGAATCTCAGCAGAAATTTCTTGCAGATTCTCACCGAGCATTCCTGAAGAAATTCCAAGAGGATTTCTCAGAAGATTAATCCTGCAATTCTCACAGGGATGCCTGCTGGGGCTCCTTCGAAAATTCCTCTTAGGATCCATCCAGGGGATTCTTCTCCAGCGATTCTTCTTGGAATTCATCTTGCAATAAATTCAGTAAACATCAGGGATTCTTTCTAAATTGTATTTCGGAAGTAGGTCTCTGTAGAAATTTATGGAGGATTCCAAAAAAGAACTCCTGGAGGAATCCTTGTTTAAAATCTCAGGAGGAACCACAGGAGGAATTTCTGGGAGAGTCCATTGAGGAATCTCTTCAGATGACTCGATAATAACTTCTGGAAGAATCCCAACAGACATTTTCGGATTACTTTTGAGAGTGAAATCTGAATCCTTGGAAATGTTTGGAAAAGTTTAGAGGAAGTCAATAAGAAATTCATGGTACAATACCAGGCGTGGATTCCCTGGAGGAATACCAGGAGAAATTCCAGAAGGAACCCTTTCTTCAGCAATCCCAGCAGGAATCCTCTGAAGAAGCCCATCAGGTATTCCTGGAGGCATTAATATTGGAATTTCTCCAAGGAATTTTGAACATTTTCTTATACATATTCTGTGATACCTTCAAGGAATCCTCCAGAGATTTCTCCAAGGTATCTATAGAAATTCCTTTTCCTATTGAACTCACTAACAAAGTTTATGTGTGGCGTTTATAAACGTTGGAATGGACTTCGTCTGTCGACTATATGTTACCACACATAAAATAAAATCATTGCTTTTCTTGTAGTGTTTCGATCATGATGGTGGCTCCATAGAGGAACACTAGATGATCATATTGAGAAACATCCTGTTGCGACGCGTGATAAGTTTGAAAATGACATTGAACTGGCCTAGTAATGATTACCGCTACTCAATGCATAACGTAGCATGACAGATTGCACGCAATAGTAGTTGTCTCTAGGTAGAGTATAGAAAGAGGAAAACTAAACAGAAATGAGATGTTCCGGATCGATATTGAGTGAGGAGTAGCTCCATTGCGATAAATTTACAGTGAGATTAGGTACAAAAATCTGTTGGGCACGGCGATTCACTGCACAGACATCACCTCAATTCGTCGAGCTGAGTTGATTAGTATATGTGACTCGACCTCGTGCAATTACAGCCACGTACAAAAATTCTGTTGTGATTTCTCTAGATATTTCTTCGAAATTTTCAGCTGTGATTTCGTCAGGGATTTCTACGAGGGTTCCTCCAGAAACTTGTCTTAGTTTTTACCCAGTAATTTCTAACGGAATTCTCTTGAGATTTCTTCAGGAATACTTGCTAGAATTGTTCAAGGAATACTTCTGGGATTCATTCAGGAATTTCTGTTAGCCAGTTAGTCTTGTGGGAATTCCTCAAGCAATTCCTGCTGGTAATCCTCCAGGAATTCTTAGTGGACTCTGAAGCAATTACTGAAGAAATCTCAGCTAATATTGTTTGAGAAATTCCAGCAACAACTCCTGAAAAAAATCTTAGTTGGAATATCTGAAGGTATCCTAGCAAGAATTTCAGCGAAATTATTGAAGGAATCCTTGAGACATCCCTGGAAACATCACATAAGAAATTTCTGTTGGATCCCTTGGTGGAATTACAGTCGAAATTTGTACAGGAATCCTTTTACAGAAATCCCAACAGAAACTGTAAAAGAATTGCAAGAGGGTTGTCCACATACTTTTCCTTGGATTCATCCAACAGTTCCTTTTTGCATTCCTATGCGGATTTCTATAGGAGTTCCTTGAGGAATTCCTTTGGGAAATACTCTAGAGAGCTCACTGGGATCTCTGCAGAAGTTTTTTTTTGTGATTTTTACAAGGATTTCCCTTCCCAATTTCCCAAAAATGCCTGCTGGGGTTTCCCCGGGAAATCCTCATGTCGTTCCTCCTGTAATACCTCTTGAAATTTTGCCAAGAATACTTCTGGGATTGACTCTAGACGGAATTGTTGGATTTCCTAGAATTTAGGGATTCTTCCAGGTATTCCTCTTCGTTTCCTTTGAGAATTTATGATGAAATTGTTCCTGGAATGCTGATGGGATTTCTCCAGGAATTCGTGGTGGGGATCCTCTAGGATGTCTTGCTGGGATTCCTCAAGCAAATCCTGGCGGAAATCCTTCGGCAATTTCTGGAGGATTCCTAAGGATTGCAATAACTGCAAAAATACCATCTGGAAATGCTTGTAAAGTCCTAAGAAGAATGCTTGAGAAAATTCTGGTAAGAATTCCTGAAGGAATCCCAGCAAGGAATCATCGGAACAATTTCTGGAGAAATCTTTGAATAATCAATGGAAGAATCTCAGCAGAAATTTCTTGCAGATTCTCACCGAACATTTTCTTATACATAGTCCTTCTGTGATACCTTCAAGGATTCGTCCAGAAATTTTTCCAAAGTATTCTATAGATATTCCCTTTCCTATTGAACTCACTAACAAATTTGATGTGTGACGTTTATAATCGTCGGAGTGAACTTCGTCTGTCGACTATGTCGACACACACATAAATAAAAACATTTCTTTTCTTGTAGTGTATCGATCATGATGGTGGCTCCATAGAGGTACTCTAGGTGAGCATATTTAGAAGCATCCTGTTGCGACACGTGATAAGCTTGAGAACGACTTTGAACAGGCCTAGGAATGATTACCGCTACTCACTGCATAACGTAGCATTACAGCTTGCGCGCAGTAGTAGTTGCCTCTACGTAGAGTAGAGAAAGCGACAAACTAAACAGAAATCAGACGTTCCGGATCGATATTGAGTGAGGAGTAGCTCCATCGCGATAGATTTACAGTGAGATTAGGTACAAAAATCTGTTGGGCGCGGCGATTCACTGCATATACGAGCAGTAGTAGAAATAGGGGAGAAAGGAATATTTCGGACACTGTTAGACGCCAAATACCGTCTCGGGATAAATCGGTGAAGAAGTAGTGGAATTGATTGATTGATTGATTTGTCTTTATTAAAGAGACTTTCAGCCCAAGTAGTGGAACAGGAAACCACTTCTTTCTTCAAACGTTGCTTCAAAGAACTTGATGTACTCTGAAAATTCGGTTTCTCTCTCGGGAACACATCCCAAGTAACTAAATTAATTCTATGCTAGATATTTCGTAGATCTGTAAATGCCAAACTACCTCAGATGAGAAATTTTCCTGAGAGTCCATGAAATATAAACAACCTCAGGGTCGGCATGATTACTTGACCAGTTATTTGATTCGCACTGTTGCACATGCACATGCATTCATTCCAGAATTTTCGGGTCTCTTCTTCTACACTTTACGGATATTTTCAGCCCCTTCTTCTTGTTTCACTTTTCCACATTTTAGTCCACTCTTACCTGGTTTCCTAAGTGTAGAATTAGCTTAATATTACACATTAAATAAACCTGACTTATTTTGCCTCTTCGGGTCCCTTCTACTTCTACCTTGTAACTAATGGCGGTTAAATCGTGAGTAGGTTCCAAAGTTGGCCATTTTGGGATTCTCACCAGTCTGTCCGTAAATCCTCAAAAGCACTTCCACAGGTTAGTTGAAGAGCTTTCTTTGCCTTCCATCGCCTAAATTTGTACATTGTGTGGCAAGTACAATACCAGCCAACACACGATCACATATGATGCTGGATAGGATGCATAAGTGGAGGCGATATGCTCACACTTTTTTTTTCCTCCCCTGTTAAGTAAATTGAGCCACTGCGTCCAACAGGCTGAACTTTTGTGGCATGTCCTCTTTTGATATTCATATCTAGCCAGCTAATTACCATGAGTCAAGTAACCAGCTATGTACTACCACGACGCGTCGTCTCCCAGTCAGGTTCAATGGAACTGATAAACTCCAAGACCTTCCCAGGATCTGCAGACCAGATCTCATTGGGTTGCAAGCAACCACTATTTAGAATTTTTTGCCTCCATATAAGACTTTGTGTTAGCTGGGATGATACTCTTTGCCCAGGGAGTCGAGGAAATTTTCCCAACCGGAACGGAAATCGAACCCGGCATCTCCGGATTGGTGATTCATAACCTTAACCACTAGACTATCTGGAGAGTGATTCTTTCTAAGATCTACAAAAGTCTACAATAGAATTAACTCAAAGTTAGTATGCAAGTGCTTCCAATGAAGTTGGGAGATCAGCAGTGTAGTATCTACCTACATGTTTACAAGTCTCTGAAGAAAGTATATTTGAAGCTCCCAAGGGATAGCTCTCAACATATGTATCATAAAAGTATTGTTTATTAGTATATGGGTTTACCACAAATATTTTTTATACTTTCATTCTTAACCATGTTTTCCACAGACTTCTGCATTCAAGCAAAGATCCAACATTGGTTATGGTCTTCGAGGATCTTAACAAACGTGACTACACAATGAAATACAGTCAGCTAAATCTACACGAAGCAAAGATAGCTTTCACCAAACTGGCTCGTTGGCATGCAGCGTCGATGTTCCTGGCAGACACAGTAAAAAAGGTTCATTGATTAAAACTATAATTGACTGACTTTACTCAATATTTCAGCTACCAGCCATCAAAACTCCGAATAAAGGTCTGCTGAACATGGCACAATACGCCAACGCGAAATGGGCGGCAAACATCGCCCTGGTAGCGAAACTGTGCCACGACTGGCCCGGATACGGAATCTACGCTGAGCGCCTGGAGAAATTCGTACAAACATTTACCGAGAGGTTGAAGCGAATCTACGAATCCCAGGAATCGAATCTCTACAACGTATTGAATCACGGCGACTTCCACTACAAAAACATGATGTTCAAAACTATGGACGGGGTCACGAGCGATATATTGCTGGTTAGAGACTTGATGAAACCTGGAAACTTGATCTCTTTATCTTCATCATATTTTGCAGCTCGACTACCAGATAAGCGTTTGGGGAACTCCAGCAATAGACCTTATCTATGCACTTTACACTGCGCTCGCTGTCGAAACGAGAGACAATCACCGAGATGAGTTGGTCAAATTCTACCACGATGAGTTCGTTTCGGTGTTGACCAAACTGGGATATCTGAAGAAGATTCCAACACTTGTCGATTTGCATACGGAAATTTTGAAATGCGGTCATCTAGGTGAGTTGCTGAAGTTTTGATAATGACGTCTAATGAAAATACACCTTTCTTAGAGCCATTCTGGACTTGCTGCCTTCTGCCGTACATGATGATACCTATGACGGATATTGCCGAAATACAGAAAGATATTCAAGGAGGCGTCGATATGACCGATGTCGACAAGCTGAAGAAGATCAAACTGGCCATGTTCCAACATCCCAAGTATACCGAAATGGTCAAGCGGTATCTGCCCGTGTTTTTGCATAAGGGTTTGATGGATTGATTGAGATGGCTAACATACATGGTTCATATTACGAATAAATATATATCTTTTAAATTATATGGGAACTTAAAAGGTGTAATTGACATGAAAATGGTGTTAGGGGCTAATTATTAATTACGTAAGGGTTTATGGGGGAAGGGGGGTTTGAGAAATCTTACGCGCCATACAAAAAAATTTGGGCTCTCATACAAAAAATCTTACAAAGTGGAGGTGTCGAAAAATCGTGAAAATCCCCCCACGTAATAAATGGACAGCTTCTTAAATATTATTGTTTCGATGGCTTCTGTGCCATTCTACGCATGGTTGTTCCATGTTGAAAAACTTGAAACTGGGAAAAACGCGATTAAAGTTTCAAAACATTTTTGCTTTCTTTCGACAAGGCGGGGCAACAAATTAAATTTTAGTTCTCATAGTATTTTCATGCCTAAGATACTTTGAATCAAAAATGTATACACAGATAGATTTTTTTTTTTTACTTTTTACAGTGAGTCAATGAGTGGGGCAGTGAGTAAGTGAGTTGGTGGGTTAATGAGCATATGAGATCTGTTCCGTGGGAGTCAGTTTATTAGTGAGTTAGTCAGTGAATTATATAGTGAGTCGATGAGCGATATAAATGAGGGAGTTAAGGACAAGGTAAATTACTCGAGCACAAATCTAGAGAACCGTCAAACGTATCTTACTGAAAAGGTAACTCAATGTTTACTGTGCAGAAACAATCACCAAGTTACATTTTCACCCAGATACGTTTGACGGTTCTTTAGATTTGTGCTCGAGTAAGCTTGATCTGTGTACTTCAAATACCTTGTCCCTAATGAGTGAGTGAATGAATAAGTAAAATGATTAATGAGGGAGTTAATGAACGAGTGAGTAAGTGAGCAAGTTGTTGAAAGATTGAATTAATGACTTCATGAGTGAATGAGTAAGTTGACAAATGAGTGAATTGATGTCTTAGTGAGAAAACTGCGCGCGCGAACGGGTGTATTTTTGAAGCGCTGTCACGGTTTTCATCGTCTATGAAATTCGGTTTGGCCGATGAAATTGCAAATGATTCGGAAGACGGTTTTGATATAGCAGACTTCCAAAACCGGGTATAATCCGCTTCGTGGTGGCTGTGTGGTTGTGCAATTGAAATGAATTAGGTGAAACTTTTGGTGAAACTCCGCTTCCGCTGATGGTACTACGCCTTTGAGTAAAACGGTTCTAAAGTGGCGACAGTGAACTGATGTGGCAAGGTGCAGTGCAGTATAGTTTCAATATCTCTGGGAACTTTAAAGTGAGTGGATGGAGAGATGGGAAATAGGAATCAGTTGTGAAAAGGAGATGCAATACTGGTTCCGGTATTGGAAGAGCGAATTAATGAAGCTTTCGTTGTGTTGTGGATTAGTTGATGAGAGTTGGTGATACCAGATGTTTACTGCAACTGGGAGCGGAAAAGATGAACCATGCGTTTATTGGAAAGCTATTGCAGCAAAAAAGAACCCAAGATGAGGGTCTCGTAAGAAGAAATTGGGTTTAAATTATGTTGGGGTGACGAAAAGAAGAGACTGAAAAGGACTATGTGATTTGTGTAAGAGAGAAAATCAATAGAAAGTGAGCAAAACAGTGCTTGATATGCTATGGGCAGTCATGTTAGAGATGTTGGTCGGATAACAAAGGAAAAAAACAATGGATGGTTGGGGAAGTGAATTACTGATTGAGAAACAGAAATAAATGAGAAAATGAGAACAGAATAGTGTGAAAATTGTAGTAAGCAAATGTAAGCTGAAGGAAATCGTGCATTCGGAAGAAACTTCCAGCCCAGCCGTTTGGTCGACGACGATGAAGCTGTTTTTAAAATTTGTGAGATTGTTCTTTTTATATTTACTTATATTTACTTTTATTTCGGCAATGATTTTTCATAACGGTCTAACTGACGTTATCGATTCCCTTCGTGGATTTCCTTTTTGTATATTTATACAATATATATTGAGTTTTATCCATCTTATCATAAAATCGCAGTAAAACTAGCATTATTAACCATCAAAAACTTCCAAAACTTCCAATTCTCGTACCAAAATCCCATCTCCTTTCTATTAACGAGGTCGTCGGTGAGTCGCTGGCATCTCGTTAAATAGATATCATCCCTTCCCTGCTATCCCTTTTTTTCTTATCGTTTCAGAGAGCGAGCAATGGCGCTTAAGCCTAGGCTTGTTAGCCAGGGCACAGTGTAAATGCCTGTGCCCCATCCCTGAAGAAAAATGGCCCAAGGAGTGACAAAATCTTTTAGCTATGTCACTCCCAACGATGGTGTTTAAACATACTAAAACACTTACACTCACATCAACACATCTACATGTACTATTCAAATACACTCGTACAATCTGCATTTTGTAGCATCACTCGCTTATAGTGAATCCCAAATCAACCCATTCCAAATATTCAACTCCTTGACACCTATGGGGGCGCCAGTGAGTCGCTGGCCTTTCATAAAGTAGGTGTCATATCATCACATCCTTTCCTATCCTCGTAACGGAGAAGATGGGCGTGGCCGGCAATGGAAGTTTTCATGTCTTTCTTACTTCATCCTCTAATTGGATAGCTATTCCCTCCCAAATAGCATTCCATAAGTAGTTAGAATAGGAGTATTAAAGTTTTAACATGACAACTTTCAGTATGCAATCTACGAATTACTCCGTTACCACGCAACGCAACGCAACGCAACGCAAATGAGTGAATTGATGTCTTAGTGAGTGAGTGAGTGGAAGAAAATGGTGAGCTAGTGATTGTTTCGCGCCAAGATTTCTAGCATATGAAAAAAAGTTGATTCAATCTTTGGAAAACCATTTGTTTTACAGTCGGAACCCGCTCGTTGAGCGACAACCTCCACCCAACCAACGGATTCGATTCGCTAGTTGGGTGAAGTGACAGCAGCACAAGGGGCGCGCGCATTATTTTTTTTTAATCATGTTTGGGTTGGAAGTAAAAGGTAAAATTTTTCAATTTGTTTTACATTTAGAGTAAAACTGATACGTTTTGCAAGATACATATATGGTCAATGCGATAAATAATTATTTTCACCCATTTTTAGTCGGTGAAGTGAAAATATAGATGTTTATGAAACCACCCGGATCAAAATGCAAGCGCAAAATGCTTTCAATGATCGACAAAATAAAGATTGCCGATGTTTTGCATTTGTATCGAAATAATTGTACATATTGTTTTTTTTTTAAAGAAATATGAAATAGAAATTCTTCTTGATTATCAGGAAAGTTTAAGAAACCAAACACTCATTAGCTCGCCCCTCGGAATTACAGATTGGTTGTCATTTTCAGTTTGACATTGAATTATGACATCCAGGTACTTTTTAGTTGGCTGCCAGCTCAACTAACGGAGCACCAACTAGAAAGTCACCCAACTATTAAGCCCCCAACCAGCGGGTCATGACTGTACTTAAAATTTGAATGGTAACGTATTTAAATAGCTACACTGATAAAATTTCAATGATTTTTATTATGTTCCTAAACACATATCTTATAAGAATTACCACACCTATCAAATTCAAATCGTTATGATATAATGCATATAGCGATCGCTAATCTAAATTATGTGTGAGGACCACATAGTAAAAATCCATGCAGCCTCACACATACTTTAAATATGGTGGATGAACTGTGATGAACATCAACAATATTTTCGCGAGCGCGCGCAGCTGCTTCGGCAACATCAACCATTTTGTTATTGATTGCTGATCAAACCGGTATCCAAGTGGGAAAACCATTTTAAAACAAATAATATCGATGGCTAGACAATTTCTGGTAAGTGCAAGTTTACTCTTAGTGCGTGGGAAGCCTCATAATCTTCCAATATACCTGCTTATAGGAGCCAAACATCCGTAAATGATGCCATCCACGATCGTCGGAGATTGACCAGTGACGACGACGCCGTACCACCAAAGATGCCGAAACGGATTCATTTCCGGCTTTTTCCTCGCTCCCCGCACAACTCCAATGCGCATATATTCCGGATGCTACTTCAAACATACGGAAAGCTGAATAGACGCTGCCCAAGGACATTACCGGAAGTGCGGCCCCTGAGAAAACTGGCTATCGAAAACAAAACCGAAAAAGGACTACCTCCGTGGATTCGCTCGTGACAATTTCTGCTGATAGACAAATGTGAACCGAGAATGACGCCAGATCATGTGCAAGACTTCATATTTTATATAATAAACTAAAATGAGAATAAATTTTATATTTTCTTCTTTTTTTATTAAAAAAAAGCGAAAATTGTGGGGAACAGCATATTGAATCCACTCTTATTTGCCATTTAATTTTCCAAATAAAATAAATAAGTCAATTATGATCAATTGTAAGTACTAGAGAATTGAATTTCATAAGAGCCACACATACCTCCAATAAGCTGAGAGTTCATCTGGAGATATGTGTACGGAACATTCTTTCTATTTGCAAAATCTAATTGCAAAAATCTATAGTAGCTGACACATAATAGCAATATGGATATTTTTCTCAGTGTTGAAGATCTTATGTGGAATAACGGCATCTACACTGAGAAAAATATCCATATTGCTATTATGTGTCAGCTACTATAGATTTTTGCAATTAGATTTTGCAAATAGAAAGAATGTTCCGTACACATATCTCCAGATGAACTCTCAGCTTATTGGAGGTATGTGTGGCTCTTATGAAATTCAATTCTCTAGTACTTACAATTGATCATAATTGACTTATTTATTTTATTTGGAAAATTAAATGGCAAATAAGAGTGGATTCAATATGCTGTTCCCCACAATTTTCGCTTTTTTTTAATAAAAAAAGAAGAAAATATAAAATTTATTCTCATTTTAGTTTATTATATAAAATATGAAGTCTTGCACATGATCTGGCGTCATTCTCGGTTCACATTTGTCTATCAGCAGAAATTGTCACGAGCGAATCCACGGAGGTAGTCCTTTTTCGGTTTTGTTTTCGATAGCCAGTTTTCTCAGGGGCCGCACTTCCGGTAATGTCCTTGAGCAGCGTCTATTCAGCTTTCCGTATGTTTGAAGTAGCATCCGGAATATATGCGCATTGGAGTTGTGCGGGGAGCGAGGAAAAAGCCGGAAATGAATCCGTTTCGGCATCTTTGGTGGTACGGCGTCGTCGTCACTGGTCAATCTCCGACGATCGTGGATGGCATCATTTACGGATGTTTGGCTCCTATAAGCAGGTATATTGGAAGATTATGAGGCTTCCCACGCACTAAGAGTAAACTTGCACTTACCAGAAATTGTCTAGCCATCGATATTATTTGTTTTAAAATGGTTTTCCCACTTGGATACCGGTTTGATCAGCAATCAATAACAAAATGGTTGATGTTGCCGAAGCAGCTGCGCGCGCTCGCGAAAATATTGTTGATGTTCATCACAGTTCATCCACCATATTTAAAGTATGTGTGAGGCTGCATGGATTTTTACTATGTGGTCCTCACACATAATTTAGATTAGCGATCGCTATATGCATTATATCATAACGATTTGAATTTGATAGGTGTGGTAATTCTTATAAGATATGTGTTTAGGAACATAATAAAAATCATTGAAATTTTATCAGTGTAATACGTTGAAAGCAGCTTGTATTCTATCCTTATTAGAACACTATTAGACAGATGATGTGAATACCTAAGCAACTGTCTTTGAACTTTTATGCCATTGGTTATTCAATGAGCAGAAATATGCTTTAACAAACGTGCAGTATCCACTGCATGAAACATTTATTCGCCATTTTGTTCAACAGAAACTCTTGTACAACGGTCGGCGCCTTTGTAGCACATTTAATCAACTGACATGCTTATTAATGATTTTGAATTGTTACTTGGGGTAACACATACAAACTTCAAATTGATTTTTAAATAGGTTCCCGGACACCAAAATTCATGAAAATTTGGATTTCGGCCAAGATTTCGGCTCAGTTTGGCATGCAGATTCAGAATATGGAATTATCTCAACACCGCTAAAGAAGCCAATTAGCAAATATGTAAACGGGCCATAATGTATGTCAAAGCGATGTGTCAGTTTGGCTCATGTCACGCTCCACACTTAGAAAATAAAAACGAACTCGGTTCAATTTTTAACCGAATTGAGTCGGCAATCAAAAAGGAACCGAAGATAATGTTAATTTGGCAGTTTGTTATTGCACAAAACCGAAATTTCGATTATGCCGGGAAAAAATAACATTATTGTTTGTTACCCGAACCGAATAACTCGGTAAATCAGTGATGTTCACACGTTCGGTGCTTGAAAACCGAAAAAACTCGGTGAAACAAACCGAAGTTCGCTTGAATGCATAAACGTCAAGACGCTGAACTTCATGCCGGATATTTTAACCGACAAACTCGGTTGTTTCCAGTCACCCAGTCATCAGCCATTTTTTTTCTGGCTAGTTACTCGTGTGCTGAAGATATAGATTTTAACGGGGAATATTAAAAACCTGAGATCCCACGGAATTAATAAAGCAGGTAAATTGAAATATAACTGAAGTATTTATTCTCTCGATAATTAAAACAATTGTAATCACGTTTGCAGATATCCTGATCGTCTTCTATACCAAGGTCTATTCCTTGCAAAAAGTGTATCCATGATCCAGCCTATGTTTTTTAACTGGAGAGTGCATGTGGTTTGTGTGCCACAAATTTAAATAAATGAGGAAACATTTGCGCTAAGAATAATAAACAAATGACTATCTAAATGTTGAGCGTATATTTATTTCATAAAAATCGATGATTTTTATAAAAAAAAATAGGGGGAAGGTGTACTGCTAATAAGAACCGAGTTCGGTAGTTTTGACAGTTAACGCAAAGGAACCCGGATAAAAACTAACCATAGGGTGTTTGGTGAAAACCATTCCTGCACCATACAGTGTACCAGCTACAATAAAGTGTATTGTAATGAAATGGTTCGCTATACTATACATTAACATTGGATTTTCATGTAACAATATATTATACTGTTTTTCTTACGTTTGAGGCATTTACTTTTCCGAAACATTATTTTTCCGTGAATTTTTAATTATTTATTCAGTTTAAGATTTTTTCCGTGCTTTGTTTTGTTGATGTTTATGACTTTTTTGATGCATGCAAAGGAAAGGAAAGAGAAAAAAGTGAATAAGTATAAACATCAATTTAAAGTCAATAACATGTTTAAATCAGTGGTAAACCAGATGTCCTAAGAACTGCAGGTCCAAGCAGGGGTCCAAGAGATATGGCGGGCTAGGTGTGTAGAGTGCGATGAGAGAAATACGGATGTAGGCCAACCCGGAAAGATGCAGGTCAGATTACCGTAAATCAGTGGATGAGTTCAACACTATTCTTTCTGTATTTGCATTTAGGGGAGTTTTCTCCTCTTCTCTCATGTGAACTTGCCTTCGACCACAATCGAATCAAATGCGGTTGACAAACTTTATCTTTGACGTAGAGCCATCTTTAACATATGGACTGGACTGAACACTGAAATGGCTTCTAATATAGGTTCGTCTGCGGGTTCGCTTTTTAACCTAACTTATATTTGAATCGAACTTGACAGTTTTCTCATGAGTTGTTATGTATTTCAAACTTTAGTCAAAATGGTGCCTCAATATTGCAATAACGGTTAAGCACGCTGTAATGATACTTATGTACCTCGTCACCCACTTCATGCAACTACATTAGTGGTCTAATAACACTTAGCGCGCTCGGCATAGTTTCATCATGCCGCTCAAAGTGTTGCCACAAATAATGCTTAGTTTGCAAAACCCGGTTATCTGGCTGGTGGGGCAAAGAAAGCCTAAGCTTCAACTGTTAATGCAATCAGAGACTACTCAGACTTAGACGTGGGCGATCCAGAGGGTGGGAAACTCGGCATAAAGTGCCCGGCACACTCGCCGGCACACTTTTGGCACACTCGCCGGCACATTAATGATGCTGGCTGTCATCAAACTGGCAGCACTTTTTTTAATGTTTTTTTTTCTGGAGAAGAAAGTTGTGAGCATAATCTTTCTAACTGGCTGCACTGCCGCATTCTAACTGTCATCTAACCAAACCGCCTTTTGTTCAGTTCGAATATGTCTAAATAAACAAACAGTTGATCGTAAAGTTTATCGCGTTCTCTTGCCCAGAAACCTCCGAAATCCAGCAGGTTATGGGACCAGCATGGCCGATTCCGATAAATCTGGATTCCCGGTGTTCGACGGGAAGGATTTCAGCAGCTGGAAGTTTCGATTGGATCTAATTCTGGCGGAGCGGGAGCTGCTTGATCATGTCGGAAAGGAGCCGACACGTGCAGATTTTCTCGACGCTGACTGGAAGAAAAATGACGTCAAAGCGAGAAACGTCATCGTGAAGTGCTTATCAAATGCACACATCGAGTATGTTCGTCAGGAGCTGTCGGCGTATGGAATGTTGAAGTCGCTTTGCACTGTTTTCGAGAGGAAAGGTGTTGCCCAGGAGAGGTATCTCCGGATGAAGCTGCTAGCTTTGAAGTTTTCGGATAAGGAGCCGATGGAAAGACAGCTGGCGCAGTTTGATGCAATCATCTCTGATCTTCGAGCTGCCGGAGCGCAAATGCGGGAAACCGAAATCATTACCCACCTTCTCATGGCGCTGCCAAAATCGTACGAAGGTGTAAGGACTGCATTGGAAACACTTGATCCGGACGACTTAACAGTAGCGAAAGTGAAAGCACGATTATTTGGAGAAGAAATCAAGCGTTTTGAGACCGGAGATGTGAACGCGGAATCTGCAGAAGGAGGCGATTCTGGAGCCGCATTCCTAGGACGACGGAAGAAATTCATAGGAAAGTGCTGGCGATGCAAACAAGCTGGGCATAAAGCACACGAATGCCCAAGGAGTGAGGAGGACTTTGACCGTGAGCGGCACAGTGAACGTCGCAGCGAAAGGAAAGTGTTCCAGCTCAACCGAGGCGAACATTCGTTTGATAGAGAGGAGTCAAAAAGAGGAGGATTTGCTTTCGTCGTGAAAGGGAAATGTGATTCCAGTGGCACGTCCTGTTCTTCAGAACTCCGCTGGCTGATTGACTCGGGATGCACGGATCACATGGTGAACAGTGATGCTCTGTTTACCCTCGAACAAACGTTCTCCATGCCGTATCCGATTAGTTTGGCGGAAGAGGGTCAAACGGTGCGAGCAACGAAGGTTGGGTTCATCGCAGCGAAGAGCAACGTCAACGGGCTGGATTATGATTGTGACATTTCCGAGGTGCTGTTTGTGCCAGGCTTACGGCACAATCTGTTGTCTGTAAGCAGATTGGAAAAAGCTGGATGCGTTGTAGTATTTCGCGACGGTGGCGTTGAGCTTTGGGCTGGAAATGTTCTGTTTGCAGTCGGAAAAAGAAATCATGATCTCTACGAAATCAAGTTCTCATTGAGAAAGCATCAAGCGAATCTGACAGAGAAGACACTAGGGATAAACTCACTCTGGCATCGCCGAATGGGACACATGTGTATGCAGAATCTGCATTCTATGGTCAAAAAGCAAGTAGTAACTGGAATTCCTTCTTCTGTTACAGGCGCACTTGGGGTATGCGAACCGTGCATTATGGGCAAACAGTGCAGAGCCCCATTCAACCGTAAGGAGAAGAGAACAACCAGGCCACTAGAACTGGTCCACACGGACGTATGTGGCCCAATTACTCCGGAGACATGGGACAAGAAAAGGTACTTTGTAGTATTCGTAGACGATTACACCCATTTCACCATTGCATTTCTGATTAATTCAAGGGATGAGGTGCTACCATGTCTACAAGAGTACCATGCGATGGTTGTTGCCGGTTTCGATCTACCCCTGAGTCGCCTGCGCTGTGACAATGGAGGAGAGTATGTGTCCGAAGCATTCAGAGAATTTTGCAAGCAGAATGGTGTGAAAATTGAGTACACGATGCCCTATTCACCGCAGCAAAATGGGACTGCCGAACGCATGAACAGGACGCTGGTGGAAAAGGCACGATCCCTGATCTACGAAAGCGGTCTTCACAAAGAAATGTGGGGAGAAGCTATAATGACATCAGTGTACCTGACCAATCGCAGTATGACGAGCGCCTTGCCGACAAATGTCACACCTGCAGAAATGTGGTTCGGAACTATACCGGACGTATCTGGTCTCCGTGTTTTTGGTTGTCTGGCGTATGCGCATGTACCGAAGTGCAAACGCACTAAAATGGATCCGAAGAGCAAGCAGTATGTAATGATCGGATACGGTGGAAATGGCTATCGCCTGTGGGATCCAGCCGGAAGAAGGATCGTGGTATCGAGGGACGTTGCTTTCGATGAAGAGAAGTTTCTGAAGCTGACCTTGACTGATGATGTGAATTCGTACGAGTTCGTTGAATTGCCAGTGAACGACAGATTAGAGCCAGAACCGGAGGTTGATCAACAAAACGAAGATGCGCTGAATACCGCAGAAAGGGATAGTGAAGCAAGTTCAGATAGTGGCCAATATCTAACTGACGAAGGAGAACCAGAATACCGTGTTCCTGAGGATGTCACGGACATGGTCTGGCCACGCCAAAGCGCTCGCTTGAGAAAACCTCCGATCTGGCATGAAGATTACGTGATTGAGTCTACAGCAATGCTAGCAGAAGGTTTGGAAGATGTGCCACTGCATTACGACGACATCAGAACGCGGGACGACGCAGAAAGATGGTACGATGCGGTTCAGGAGGAGCTAACATCACTGCACGACAATCACACCTGGGATTTGGTTCCTGTGCCGAAAAATGTCAAGGTAATTTCTTCGAAGTGGGTGTTTAAGAAAAAGTTCGACAAAGACGGAGACGTGAGCCGGTACAAGGCACGATTGGTGGCGCGTGGGTTTATGCAAACTCAGGGAATTGATTACCACGATACATATGCACCAGTCGCAAAGTTAGCCACGGTGCGATATTTGCTGGCAGTGGGAACGCAAATGGGGTTTCACTTCGATCATATGGATGTTACTACCGCCTTTCTGAATGGTTTTCTGGAAGAAGACGTATACATGCGTCCGCCAACGGGGCTGCGCGTAGAAAATAATTTGGTATGTAAACTAAGGCGGTCACTTTACGGCCTTAAACAGTCTCCGAAATGTTGGAACAGCCGCTTTCACGAGTTTCTCATCAGTCTTGGATTTGTTCGGTCGGAGACTGACTATTGTCTTTACATCAAGCGAGACGGATCAAGCGCAGTTTACATACTTTTGTACGTCGACGATCTGCTTATCTGTGGAGTTGATCGAAGCCAAATCGATCAAATCAAACGGAAACTTGCTACCGCATTCAAAATGAAGGATCTTGGACCCGTTGAGTACTTCATGGGGTTGCGGATTCAAGTTGATCGAAGCAGCGGCGTAACGGTAATTGACCAAACCACTTTTGCCGAGCGTATCTTGGACAAATTTGGCATGACCAATGCCAAACCGGTAGCGACGCCAGTTGAACCGGGAACAAGACTGGTTAAAGCGGATCAAGGTAACGACGATATCCAGGGATCGTATCGACAACTAGTGGGAAGCTTGATGTACTTGATGTTGGGATCCAGGCCGGATCTGTGTTTCGCGATTAGCTACTTTTGTCGATTCCAGGATAAAGCTACCACTACCCACTGGACGCAGTTGAAACGGGTCTTAAGGTACGTGAAAGGTACTACATCGTATCGAATGGTCTACACACGTAAGAACCAGGCACATCCTATCACTGGTTACGTAGATGCTGATTGGGCCAATGATATAGATGAACGGAAATCTACGTCGGGATATGTATTCGAGGTATACGGGAACCCTGTTAGCTGGGCAACTAAGAAACAAGGCATTGTAGCATTATCTACTACCGAAGCAGAGTATGTCGCTGCATCCCAGGCCGTTTGTGAAGCGATGTGGTTGAAGAAGCTTTTCGATGACATTGGCCACACTGTTGAATCAGCTATTCCGATATATGAGGATAATCAGGGGTGTATTTACCTGTGCAAGAATCCGGAGTCAAAAAGAACCAAACATGTCGACATTAAGTACCATCACGTTAGAGAGAAGGTCTGGAGTAAGCAAGTGGAGTTAAAATACATACCATCAAAATTGCAGAAAGCTGACATCTTTACTAAGCCGCTACCGCGTCAGGCATTTGAGGATCTACGCGGCCAACTAGCCTTAGAAAGAGGAGGAGTGTGAGCATAATCTTTCTAACTGGCTGCACTGCCGCATTCTAACTGTCATCTAACCAAACCGCCTTTTGTTCAGTTCGAATATGTCTAAATAAACAAACAGTTGATCGTAAAGTTTATCGCGTTCTCTTGCCCAGAAACCTCCGAAATCCAGCAAAAGTTACGAAAACAACTTTTCTCAATACTTTGGAAAAAAAAATGCAACTGGTACGTTTTTGAAGGTCGAAAGCTGCATTTTTTTCAGCTGTGTCTAATGGGAGGCGCCTGGGGAGGCGTAACAAGAATGAGGACCCAAAGCGCTGGATTTCTTAGCAGCAGCATCATGATCAAGTCTTCCTGATTTTACTAAAACAAGCGCAGCCTCTGGCGCAGCTAGTGAGGGTTTCCTACGGTACTGATATTTATTCGGCGGAGTAGATTTTTGCCAAAAACATGCTTTCGAATACCAGGAAGATCGCAGCATAATCAGGAGATTGCTTTTGAATCGGTTTTTGATTACAATAAAGTTGCAAAAATCAGGATCAAAACAAAACAAGCGAAAGGTTGCCAGATACACAAAAAGCAATCAGTCAACTGACAGCATGACTGCCAGCACGCTGGCACACTTCGGCACGTTCGGCACATCACCGGCACATTTGGGACACAATGAAGTGTGCCGAGTTTCTCACCCCCTGGGATGAAGGGTTATCCAAAACACTCTGGAGAATTCCCAAAGCGCATTTTAATAAATCTTGTAAGCCCAAGATGCCATTAAGAGAAGGAAAATGACAAGATTTAACTATATCTGGCTTATGTAATGTAAAACAATACTACATAACAAAAGAGAACCATTCCAAAACCATTTGATTAAATGTATAACCAGTAGTGAAATTACAATTAAAAACAATTTATTTACGGTACATTTTATTGTTTGAAACCATTCATGTACCATACAATGTATGGTATATTTAAACCCATGTATCAGTATTTTGAACAATTCATTAACAATAAAATGTATGGTTTTGCAAAAAAATATATGTGGGGAAAAATATTTTTTTATATTGTGACGATACTTAACAACCTGTATAATATATTGTAAAAATCTTATTTACAATTCACGGTATGGGTGTCTACATTACATCTCATTGTTTTTGTATTGTTATTTTTACAGTGGTGTCCATTGTAAAAATATGGTTCTAAATAGTACTGTTACAATACAACGTTCGGTTTTTCTACTGTATTTTTTATTCGGGAACCGATGTTCGGTTATCATTGAAAATTTGAGCAGTAACCAAGGGGCTAGTCGCTTGGAACATTGTGCCAAGAGGTGCCAAGCACACCGTCTTATACGCTGCGTGGCACACCGAGGCACTCTGAGGCACAATTTTGACACTTGAGTTTGGGTGAAAAAACTAGGCAACCATGTGCATTTTACCTGCAAAATGAAAACAAACAGTTGGTTGTCTTGGTAGTTGCCAAGCAAAATCTGAATCATCAAGCAGTGGCACTTCGGGGCACACTGAGGCACAATTCAATACCCGGTGGCACACTGAAAATAATTGGCGCAAGTAAAGATGTGCTCAGCGACTCCCCCTTGGCAGTAACAACCGAGCATGGTCGGTAAATTTGACAGTTCGTGTAATCAAAACGCTTTAACGAGGGCTCGGTAGTACCTTCTTGAACCGAGCAGGAAACCGAGTGTTCAGCAGGTAAAAACTCGGTTCAAAATCAACCGAGTTCGGTTATATTTTCTAAGTGTGTCTTTAATCGAACGATGATTCGTACAACGATTTCAAGAACGACGCTTCTGATTCATCGTGTTCAGCAAATCCAAGTACAATAGTGTTGATTTCCATAATGTTTCACCTTAAAAAGCTCTCGCCTCCATTTTCCGCGCCAAAAAGCCCCTCGTCAAATTCAAACTGTCTTGAAACTGCCATGCGAGATCGAAACTTGCTTGCAATTCCCAGAAGCAGCCCCCACCACGCATCGTTCGCCCGGGCGCCCATGGGCATCGAAAGCGACGCTTTGCTTTTCACCGCGCGACCCGAACCGAACTTTGATGCTTCGTGGTGACGAGAAAACGTCAGCTCGTTCATTCGGGTTTCCGTTCTACACCAAGTAACACCTACCAAAAAGTGAGTACCGTCCCCGTGGAAAAATTAGTAGTTTTATTGATTTTTTTTATGTAATTTGTAAATTTTTGCTTTGAATTTCGATAATTTCAATGTAATTAATTGAAAGTGAACTAATTTAGAAAACTTGCCGATTTTACTGAAGAGTGATGTGAATAACTTAGTGATTCTTTTAAACACGTGTCACAGTTCATTTTTTGAGCTTTTGTAGTAGAAATTATCTAAATTCACTCAATTTTCGTTCTAATTAAAAAGTTTAACGTTTTAATGTATTTAAACTTAATGAAAAATTGATATTTTGTCCAGAAAAAGTACTTATATTTGCATTGTGATAAACTAACCTCAAAATTGTACTTTTCACAGAATGGCGGACGCAGCTCCAGCCCAGCGTGGTGGATTTAGAGGAGGATTTGGTTCTCGCGGCGGCGGTCGTGGAGGCCGAGGTCGCGGACGTGGTCGTGGCCGTGGACGCGGTCGCGGCGGCAAGGAAGACTCGAAGGAGTGGGTCCCAGTGACCAAGCTCGGACGTCTGGTGCGCGATGGCAAGATCCGCACCCTGGAGGAAATCTACCTGTACTCGCTTCCCATCAAAGAGTTCGAGATCATTGATTTCTTCCTGAGCCGTTCGCTGAAGGATGAGGTGCTGAAGATCATGCCCGTCCAGAAGCAGACCCGTGCCGGTCAGCGTACCCGTTTCAAGGCCTTCGTCGCCATCGGTGACAGCAACGGCCACATCGGTCTGGGCGTCAAGTGCAGCAAGGAAGTGGCCACCGCCATCCGGGGTGCCATCATCCTGGCTAAGCTGTCCGTTGTTCCGGTTCGCCGAGGCTACTGGGGTAACAAGATCGGAAAGCCCCACACCGTCCCGTGCAAGGTAAGCATATTCAAATGTCAATCTCCGATTGATTCCCTCTTTTTCATGATGAGAAAACTTTCAAACTTATGCGGTTTTCACGGACGGTGGCTGCATACCACTGGCATGACGTCCTTAGCGTCTGATTCCGTTAAGCAATCCGCACGAGTCAACCATCCATTAGTTCCACATTCTAACCACGTGTTTTCCACGCTCTTGTCTCCCCCTCAAGGTCTTCGGCAAGTGCGGTTCAGTTCTGGTCCGTTTGATTCCGGCTCCCCGTGGTACCGGTATCGTTTCGGCTCCGGTCCCCAAGAAACTGCTCCAGATGGCCGGTATCGAGGATTGCTACACCATGACCCGTGGTTCGACCACGACTCTGGGTAACTTCGCCAAGGCTACCTACGCGGCCATTGCCAAGACGTACGCCTTCCTGACGCCGGATCTGTGGAAGGATCTGCCGCTGAGCAAGACCCCGTACCAGGAGTACGCCGATTTCCTGGAGAAGACCAGCAAGACTGGCCAGCGTATCATTGAGCTGTAAATCACATCATCACTAGTCGAAGAAGTGCCCTCTCGGGGACGGATGTGTAAGGTTCAGGCCAAATAAACGCTGTTTTTGTGGCGAGAACACAAAATCTTAACCAATTGTGTAGCATTCTTCATGGCGTTCATCCGAAATATTGTCCCTTGTAGGTGTGTAGGAATTTGACCTAGTAGTGTTCCGATACATGTGCTCGTTGTTAGGGTCAATGGAAAAAAAAACGGTCATTACTACTGTCGAGAACGATCTGGGAAGGGAAGAATTTCGAGGATGCATAAGTTTTGATCGTGTTGGTTCGTAAAGTAATGGTCCATCGTTTCTCTTTCGAATGTGCGTCTGCTGATGCAAAGAATATTCTTTTTCGGTACCTACGTCCCACCTTGATGCCAAGGAAATGGCTGGTGATGCCTCAACAACTTGTAAATGCTTTTGAATAATCTCTTCATGTTCTTCGTGTCGTCAACATCTCGATAAACTTCGCATCTTGGCTGATGGTTATTTTGTTGGTGGATCTATGAACCGGAATTACCCCTCGAACGTTGCGCTGAACCGCAACAGGAGCGGGCTACCAAAGATGTTGATAGTTGCCGAACAGCTGGACGAGCGGGCGGACTAACATCAGCAAGAACCACAAACAGAACATGTTGAAGCTCCGCAAATCGCTAGCCCTGGCCTAGAAGAAGTACGATCTCCTGGTACGCGTGGAGCAGAGTACGGCTGACGCGAGCAGGGACGAGCGGTCTACCCAAACGGATAGCTTCTTTGCTGGCAACGTGTCTCATGGTGCATGAGATCATGCAGCTCGCCGATGCCGTAGCGGACAGGTCAAACCGCCCTACGACTCGAGTTGCATGGCCGAAATCAGGGTGGCCACAGACTCGGGAAATGCGGGAAAAAGTCGGGAATTGAAATCCATCGGGAAATATGCGGGAATAAGTGGGAATTTTGTTTATGATCGGGAATTTTGAAAATGATGTGTACCGCCTCCAGAATGTAAACTCAAACCTAGATTTAGCACTTGACTTACTTTAAATCCAGATTCTTACATAGTTTCAGAAGTTTTACGCATCTCAATCTCAAAAACCAAATGATGCAGATGAGCATTGGACTCAGAATTACAAGTGACATGTTTTGATTGTCCGGATGCTTGAAGCAACGATTAGACCTTAAATTTAGACAAAACATATTTTAAATCACAATTTTAAAAAATAAAGTTTTGAACGACTAAAAAACCTAATCTACAAAACGTGAAAAAAGTATCGCAAAAAATAGTTGTGTTAGCCAAATTTTGATAAATTTTATCAAAATTGCCATATATACTCTCTCCAACATTCGTTGAGATAATATTATAACAAAATCATACTTCAACATTTTCTTAGTAAATTTTTAGCCTGTTACTTGGTACAAACTTCCCAAATGGAGGAGAACGTGCCTCTGAAGCAGACCTATCGATACATGGTTAATCATAGCGTAATACAATAATGACGTTGCTTTAAAACTGAGATGAACCAGCCTCGGGCTGAAAATCTCATAAATAAAGACATAAAAAAAATAATGACGTTAACCAGAAATCATCATAAAAAAATGCACAAAAAAACTATTATTTTAACTAGAAGAGTATGAAATTCTTACAATGATTTTCTACAAAATATTTCACAAAGCTATTTGTCGAGAAATACAGTTAGTATAATCGAGGAATCACGTAGTTTGCAGAGTTTCGACTGCCCCTGAAATTCTGGTGGTAATCAGAGAATTCTTGTCGATGGGATTTTGTATGTTGACGTACTTTGAAAAGGATTTTCTGATTGAGATCATGGAGAAATTATTGACAAAATTTTAGAAATTCTATCCAGATTTTTTCTGTAGTAGTTCCTTGTGATAGTTTATTTTTTTTGCCGAAATACCTGGATGAGCTTTGGGAGAAGTTTCAAGTAATGTTTTCATTGAAAGTTTAAAATTATTACTTAATTTGCTAGTGAAGGACTTTCTTAAATTGTTACTTCGCAGGGGTATTTAACGGTATTTCTAGAAATTTCAGAATAAGTTCATAAAAAAGCTCCCTGCAATCACCAAAGTCATCATGCTAACAATTTCGTATAGGTAGTGGCATTTTTTTTTAATAATTACTAAAAACATTGAAAATTCAGTCGTCGCAGAAGAATTTCTTGTGGATTTTATATAGAATTATGAATTCATGACGAAATACTGGGAGGAACTCTTAAAGTGTTTACTGCGTAACGATTTGTAGAATTAGTGGATTTAAATAAACACCTAGTATTTATGACATTGAACGGAAGCAAATTTGCAAGTTGATAACCAGAAGACATGATTCTCTAGATATTTTTTATGAAATCTTTAAATGTATGGCCTGGCTATTGAAGGAATTTCTGGTGTCACCAATGGAAAACATGAAAAGCTTCTTGCACGAATTCCTTAGGATAGACAAATGAAAATTGTAGAAGTGTTTTTAACAATAATTCCTTATGAAAATCTGAAGAATTGCTTTATGTGCTTCTTGGAGTTCTTCAGGGTTTGCTGACGAAACATTGTCCTGAAATCTTGAATGTCAAAAGAAAGAAGAAACATCTTATACTGAAATAATTTTAAGCCCATTTCTTGTAGCCTACAAGTTTTAGGTACATCTGATATTTTTTTTTCGCGTTACCCTGGGTCAATCCAATGGTCTGAATGCTACTCAAAACCGCTACTAGATCTCATTTTAAATCCTAGATTCATTTTCCTATCCTAGATAAATTCGAATAAATTTGTAAAAATTATATTTTTTTCCATGTAAACTCAACGCAACAGTTTCCATAAAAATACGAGTTTCCAAGTGAATTCTTTATAAAGGGGATTAGAAATTAAGCCCAGAATATCGATTTTTTCTTGAAATATCTTAAAAGAGCCTTACAAATTTCGTCAGAAATGTCAAAGTTTTTTTTCAGGTTTTGAGAATTTCTCTATAAATTCAGCTAGAAATTGTTGATGAAAAGCAATCCCCAGGTATTTTCAAATTTTGAGAAAAATTTCGCTAAGGAATTCATCGCTAACATTGCGCGCCAGAATCCTATACAGGGGTTGGACACTCTTTCAACTCGTAACATTTTATGCGAGGGGTGTGACACTACTATCCCTCCAACACTAGGCTCGTAGATGCCTAGCGGTCACACGGACCAGCCTACTCGGATCTTGCCGACTGCTGTCGCCTTGTTCACCTCCCCTACAGAGAGCTTGGTCGTGGCGATCTGAATGCCTGTCGGGCCCTTTCACAGGCGGATCGATGCACTTGGTGCATCTACCTCACACCGCTTCTTAAGCCTGGAACACATAGCATCCGTTCCGTCGAAGTTTGCGTTTTTTTTTTACAGTTTTTCCATGGGAAATCTGTCAAACTACTGTCACGCACACGCAAACGTATGCATTGTGTGGGACACTTTATGGCCGTATGGCTGCGAGCTCATTTGCGTCGGTGATCTCGTTCAGGTTTTTACACTGGAGAGTCGCCTTCGCCGTTAGGTTTCTCATCTGCACTTTTTCGCCTTATACCTTGTGCCTTGTAGGAGGTGTCTCTCTTAGCCGCCTCCTTCAGAACTAGCAATTTCCCCAGCCCTGGCGTGACGGATGCTTTTTACATCCGCGCCCCCTTGCGGTAATAGGCGATTTTCGCATCGCTCTGCTCGACAGATTTCGCAGGGTGGCCACACAAAATCAAATTTGAAATTCCCGCATTTTTCCCGACTTTTTCCCGCATTGATTTTGAAACTTCCCGACTTTTCTTTATATACCTGTGGAGCACGTAAAACATCCAAGAATTCAAGCTTCTAACTGGTGTTGTAGCTTAGTTGCGCACCCCTGGCGCATTCGTAAACGAAAGGTTGCCGATCAACAGAGCCGAATGGCTCGAAAGCAAATCGTGAATAAAATAGACTTCAGTCTACTCAGAACTACCAAACCTACATATCGCTTTTCTTTCCTACCACAATAATCATACCGTTTGCTAATATTCCACTTCGACATTAACATTGGCTGGACTTATTCCGCTTAACCCACATCAATACATAAAAGTGTCGACGAGGAAAATCTTGTCAATTTGCGTGCAAATTAAATAACAGTCGGTTAAACAATTATTTTTCAGGAAACAGCGGCTAGAGTTACCTTTGCGATAAACAAGTTTCCCGGCGGCGGGTAAGAATATTCGGCTACCTCTTTCACAGACTCGCAATCAGGAAACCCGCAAGTAAAAACAACAGGATTATTCATTGTTCGCACCGTAAAACGCAAAACAATAAGAGAAAACGAATAAATTAGTTTTCAGTGCCACTAACCGAGTGGGTCAAACGGGAAGCCGTTGGTTGCAGAAGGCGCATAGAAAATCGCTTAACAATTGATCGTGTCTCTACAGAGCTATAGCTCTGTAGGCCATTTTGAATGTGATCTTTGCTCTATTGTGTGACCTTATTAATATTTTTTTCTTTCATTTCATTAGAGGCGCAAACGGGTCGAAGTAGTACGCCCTGATATAAGGAAATTCCCATACAGCGGTGTTCGACGGACTCGGATTTGCCGACAGACAGTGAAGAAAGGGTTCCCCTTAGCCCACTTTCTTTGCCGGAACGGCGTCAAAGCTACTTTTGGATAAGTGTCCGAATAGTGGGGTAAGTCTGTTCTTGGTTTTAGTACGGTATACGGAAACAGTGACATAGTGAATTTGCTTTTATTAAATTTTGTTTTGCTCGTGTATATGTTCCATTTATATTTCTCACTTTAAACCTTTGATAGAGCATTTGCAGAAATTTATAGATATTTCAATTAAAATAACATATGAGACTGGTCTAGTGATTAAGATTCAGTGATTCCTTTTTAGTGCTACATAATTTGAGCCCTATTGTTTTGTGCGGAGCATTGTTTTACTTGTTTTGTAAGATATTTTTGCGTGTATATGGTAGGAAAAGAACATCTACTATTATATCAAAAACAATGATGGTTTCGGCTGAAATTCAATCGTTAGTCATAGTTTGCAAGCGTAAGATCCGTAACATTTAGACGAAAGTTTTTATTTTAGGCTTGAACATGCATCCGGGGTTAGCGGTGTTTAAAAGTTTCAAGAAAATTACAATTTTATACTATATTATTGTGGATATTTCTGAAAGAAGTCGTGGGAAAAGGTCTTTAAGAAAGGAAAAAGTGACGTTGAATAGTCTAAAAACAGTAATCACATCTAGAGAGATGGAGCGGTCAAACACCGTAAATGCACATTTCAAAGCGAAAAGACAAGATGAATTCATCAAGTTTACATTAAAAAATGGAAGTTCAGGGGTAGCATATTTGCAGCAGAAACAAGCTGTAGGCTATATAAACTATGAGAAAAATTTCAGTTATAAAGAGCAAGTAAAAATGATGTATAAGGGGCAATGGCTCGCTTGCTCAAATTTCTGGTGTTGTTATTGTGAAGTCAAGGGACACTTGAAGATAAAAATGTATATGCAGGCAAATATTTTAACGATAATTTTATTTGATTCATATAAGGGTGACCAGTTGAATGACATGCAAGTGGTGTGGCTGTTTGATCCATCAAGAGTTAGGCATCGTGATATCCAAAAGTCTTTGTTTGCTACAGAATGTACGTCATTTGTTAATTCCAAATATTGCTATTATTACTACGTATCACAATCGGCTATTGTCGGCAAGGAAAAAGTTGTGTGTGAACAATCAGTAGCAGTACTAAACAAAAAACAAGTATTGTCAATATCTAACATATATTTGTACAAATCGGACAAGCAACTGTTTGTTGTAAAAAATAGTCAAATTTTAACACAATGTGAAATAATGGTTTTGGCTAAAGTAAAAGACAATAGAGTTTTGATGAAAATTTTAGCTCTCATGTGGGAAGCAAGATATCTGTCTTTTGTTTGGATTTTATTTAAAGGTTTTTATTTGAGTTGGACAACAACATCGTTAGTTTACTCAAAAAGGTATGAAATGATCAAGATATTTATGGTGGGTTTGTCTGGTGCTGTTTCTTCGCAGCCAAGCATATCTTTTGCGAACACTACCCATGTACTCAAAGGAGCATTTAACGTGAGACAGAAATTATTTGTGAAATCGCCCAACATTAATTTTAATGAATCCAAACTTTACCAGAAAGAAACTTCAAAAATTATTAATGTGATTAAATTGAGCGCTATGCATAAGATATATGGTACACAAATTGTGGTTTACTTGATCACATTTGAGAATTTGTTCTCTAGTCAGGATAGATGCGTCAGTGCATTAAAAACAGACAATTGTCTGGGAATAAAAATCAGTGATTTTGCTGAAAGACCAGCTAACACAGAGTTTAAAAATAAGTCATATGGACAGACTTTAGTTGAAGACATTGAACACTTTATTATTAGGATCGTATTAGATATATTTACTATATTGAATTTGAAACCTAATTCTACTGCCGAATGGAGGGTCAGTTATGTGAGAAATTTCACATATTTTGTCCAAGGACAAATCATAAATTACACATCACAGGATATATTGTCGAAGGCCAATCAGAGTAATTACTGCATAGTATCGTGTTTTGTTCCACAACCAAAATGTATAGAAGCTATTTTCCTAAGCAAACAAATTTATGATGAGAGAGTGTGCTCGCAAACTATGGGCCGGTTTGATAAACGGTTTAATGTTACTGAAATGATATGGTTCTCTTATTCTGTTTTACAGATATTCTCAGAAGTCGTGAGTTCTGTATTGTATATCAGAATCCGGGAAGACACGATTCCAAGGCGAAGGCCGAAAGGTGCGATCACGATGACGAAGCGACACATAGCAATGAAGGAAGTTCGAAATGACGTACACCGCCATTGGAGGATGGCTACAAATGAGAGGCTAGCCAAAGAAAGTGCAAAGCGGACTCCGAAGGAAAACACAAGGCGGAATCGTGCGTGGAAGTTTATGCGATCATTCGACTTCAAATGTGAACCTACTGGTTCTTGTTCATACAAAGCAATCACTAGCAGTATTTTATATCACTTTCGTACTACGTAATTTACTCAAATGTAATTTTTATGTTATGTTGTTGAGCTCCAATTTCATTCGAAATGAGATGTTGATAGTATTATTTGTTAAGTGTACGTTTGTACCAGTATCCTTGTAAAGGGGGAAGGATTGTTGTAGCTTAGTTGCGCACCCCTGGCGCATTCGTAAACGAAAGGTTGCCGATCAACAGAGCCGAATGGCTCGAAAGCAAATCGTGAATAAAATAGACTTCAGTCTACTCAGAACTACCAAACCTACATATCGCTTTTCTTTCCTACCACAATAATCATACCGTTTGCTAATATTCCACTTCGACATTAACATTGGCTGGACTTATTCCGCTTAACCCACATCAATACATAAAAACTGGATCTGTAAAACTTACTGAAATATTCAAAATGTCATTGTGATGCTGTGACAGATTTACAATATTTTGGAGACGTTAACATCGAAATAAATTTACATGTAACATATGCTTGAAATTTGCTTCTAATTCTGGATGTCTTGTAACGTAAACCTATACTTGAAAATATTGGTGTCGGAATTACCAAAAGATTTTTGTAAGCTTTGTAAGAAATCCTTGATGAAGTTGCAATAAAAAAAAATCTAGTTGGCTAGCTGAAATACTCTTTGGTGAATTCTTTAAAAGAGTTTTCTATGCTATCCCAGGAATTGTGAAGGTATGAAGGACGGCATTATTGACGTAATACTGTTTTGATTCCTATAGTCAGAATTATGGGAGTGTTTTCTGGTGAATTTCTTCCATGAATTTGCTAACAAATTTCCTGGAAGAAGTTTATTGCAAAAATACTGGCAATTATGTGATATTTTCTCACATACTCTGCTGGTGGAAAATCTGATTTCCTGATTCAATAATTGAGTAGACAAATAATTGTTAAGAAAATTAAATTCCGTTATATTATTCATCTACAAACCATCAGATTCAAAATCATCCGAAATCCATGAGATTGCACATAGTTTTACATTTCGTATATAGGTATAAAGAGTTTTTACGCTGGTGAAAAAGCAGAACTCAGATAAATTCCTGTAAAAATTCTTGTTGAGTGGGAATTGGAAATTTTTAAAAAAGAAAAAGAAGATATTAGTTTTGCTATGAGAGCACTATATAATTGTTGTTGTTGTAGTTCGTTGCTTTGAGAAGATTGTATGTGTACTGTTGGTCGGAAATAAATTAAGTTAGATTTAAGCAGTTAAATCACGTTCTTTCTGTTAAAACCACGAAAGTCCCTGTGTGGCTCTGCTGTTTGCAGTTTTAACAGGTTACGGGTCCAGAATTGTTAGAAAAGACGTGTTTTTTGTAAGTGGAAGAAAACTGGTGGCAAGGACGAAAATCGAACTCGAAAGTATTGGAAGTGCCAGAGTGGCAAAGTGTAGTGTGAAAACGTTTGATTATTGTGCATCCTAGCTTAATCACTCAGATCCTGCTGATCTGAGTCAGCCGCCATAAGATTGCGCCCGTTTGATTTGTACACGGCGGCTGACAGCTCCACCCGGCGGCTGCAAAATAATTTTAGCCAAGGTGCACACCGTGTACAAATCATACGTGCGCGGTCTGGCGCGATCTGAGGCTGCGCGTTTCGAACGCAGCTTGCTGAGAATCTAAGATAAGCGCGACAATAAAATGGCCGAAGCAAAAGTTATTATGGAACGACTGAACAGCGCCAATTGGATCAGCTGGAAGTTCCGGATGGAGCTTCTATTAGTGAAGGAGGGTTTGTGGAAAGTTCGTTTGTGGCGAACCAGCCGCAAGATGTAACGGAAGCATGGATCGAGAAGGATGCTTCAGCTCGAGCAACAATTGGGCTAGCCCTTGACGACAGTCAACTGTGCCACGTTATTGGTGCAGCTACAGCAAATGAAATGTGGTCGATGCTGAAAGGATACCATGAACGAGGATCCTTGTGTAACAAAGTTCATGTGTTGCGTCAGCTTTGTTCATTGCGTTTAACGGAAGGAGGTAATATGGCGAACCATTTGGCAGAAGTGTCTGGATTGGTGCAGAAGCTCGTCGGAATGGGTGAAAAGCTTGGCGAACATTGGATTGTGGCAATACTACTCTCAAGCCTACCTGAGTCATACAATCCGTTGATTACGGCTCTGGAAGGACACCCGGAGGCGGATTTGAAAATGGAGTACGTTAAAGGGAAGTTGCTCGACGAATGGCGTCGTAGATGTGAGAATGAGAAGGAGAATGAAGAAAGAGCTCTAAGAGCAGAGCGATCGGCGAACATCGATTATCATGCTGGATTTGCGTCGCGAGTATGCTACCATTGCAAGGAAGAGGGGCATATCCGACGTGACTGTCCCAAGCTGTCAGGATCAAGGTGGGCTCGGGAGGAGAAGCAACAACGGCAGGTGGAAGGCAGTTCAAGAGATGGGTACGACCCTCAATCTGGTCGAAGTTCTAGGATGAGCGATAATAGTGAAGGTCAACGTTCGGTGTGTTTCAATGCTACTAACACGGATCGCCAATTTGAGGGTTGGATTATTGACAGTGGATGTACACGGCATATGACAGGAGACAGGAGCTTGTTGGACGATATGCGCAAATGTCAGGAAGTAGTTACCTTGGCTGACGGACATAATTTGTCAGTTTGTGCCCGAGGATCTGGAAGGTTTACGGCAAAGAATGGGCATGGAAAAGGAACGGATGTCAGATTGAAGGATGTTTTCTATGTAGCAGGACTTAGAAAGAACATACTATCGGTAAGTCGCATGGTTGATGAAGGGTACACTGTTTGTTTTGAACCGAAAGGATGCAAGATTTGCAAGGGAAAAGATGTGATACTGGTCGGTGAACGGCGAGGAGAATTGTTCTTCATGAAATAATCACAATCGAGAGCAGTAATTGAAGCACAGTTGTAGAGAGAGGTATGCAATATAAAATCGTGTCAGTGTTAGTGTAGGAGGAGATAGAGAAGAATACAAATTCAGGAGGAGTGATTTGACTACTAAGGAGGAGTGTTGGAGGGATAGTAGTGTCACACCCCTCGCATAAAATGTTACGAGTTGAAAGAGTGTCCAACCCCTGTATAGGATTCTGGCGCGCAATGTTGTTGTTGTTGTAGTTCGTTGCTTTGAGAAGATTGTATGTGTACTGTTGGTCGGAAATAAATTAAGTTAGATTTAAGCAGTTAAATCACGTTCTTTCTGTTAAAACCACGAAAGTCCCTGTGTGGCTCTGCTGTTTGCAGTTTTAACACCTAGACCGTAGGCGTGCTTCGAGCAAGGACACAAGTCGTGGACGTTTGAAGGCCCCGACAAGAGCAAGCTCAAAAAGAAGTGCGAAATGGAGGGCCATATCGCCAGGGAGTGCAACGCGGCACCAAAATGCCTGATTTGCACGGCGAACACGCGCTTCGTCGGCGTGCAGGGGAACGGTGTGTGGTGGGGAAGGATTTGGCCCAAGGGGTGGATCACTCTTGGAACATTAGATGCATGAAAACATATGTGCTGCATTTAAATGCATTTTCATGCATTCATTTATCCATTCAGTAAATAAGTAATCCATGGCTTGCTACTAAACTTGATTTTTGTTATTGTCCAAAAATCAACTCTGTCAACCTTAACTACTGCTAATAATTAATTTACAACTAGTATAATTGTTAGTAACTTGAGTACTGATACAATTCACTGAAGGCCACTAAATTAATGGTGGTGCCGGACAGACGTAGAGCTTGGCGACATTGGCAATGTGTTAAGTGTATTGGGAATGTAGTCTTGTCTTCTCTAGAAGTCGGTCCCAATCGCACAGTACCGGGACCTGGGCCGTTCAGGTTTCTGTTGAGCAGATTATCACCCATTTCAGAAGAGAAAAAACAACTCCACATAGCTTATAGATTTTTTATTTAATTAAACAACTTGAATTAACACATTATGTGCTCATTTATGCTTTTATTCTCATGGTTATCCATTAACTAACTGGCATGGAAGACGGCTAATGACAAGACAGAAATCTACCCTCTTGCTCCATATACTTTGGGAGCTTCAAGCACACTAGCGCCACGAACGACTCCAGGGAACAACCGAGGGAACAACATTATGAGTAAATGTGCGTGAGATGCTACAGCTTCCGTGTAAGTATTTGCATGTATACGCACACAATCATGTTTTAATCTTCCTGTGAATCGTTGAGGGCGTTTCAACACTGTCGCCTGCGACGGTTTGGAAGCTGTCTGTCTTCGTCTTCGCTCACGCTGGCATCTAAATACTTCTTCCAAGATGACCAGTTAGATCCTTGACGTCTAATATGTGTTTTACTAATGTGGGTTTACTAGCCCAACTTCTCCTCTATCCGATTCCAGAACTGTTCCTGCAATTAGATTTATGGTATAAGTTTATCGACTTTGATAATAGTTTATTTAATATAGGGTTTCCTTCATTACTTACAATTTCTGTTCAAGTTGTCCATTCCAAAGAATTAACTTTTGAAGAGAACCAACACATAATCAACATCAGAACTTTGTTCTTCAGTAGCTGCGGTTTGACATTCGCATATATGTCAATGCTAAGTTGATAGAAGTTTCATGAAATGCATTTACATACATTAGATGCAAATTGAATGCATATTCAAAGAGCGATCCGCCCCTTGATTTGGCCAGAAAGTGGCCAAAGCCGAAAGGATACGGTGGGCAGGGCATGTTGCAAGAATGTCGGACATCAACCCTGCAAAGTTGGTGTTTGCTAACCATCCGGTTGGTACAAGAAGACGTGGAGCACAGAGAGCACGATGGGCGAACCAGGGGGAGCGTGATCTAGCAAGCGTTGGGCGTGACCGACGATGGTGAGCTGTAGCTGCAAATCGAGTCTTATGGCGGCAAATTGTTGATTCAGTGTTATCATGAATTTGATGTTGAACTAAATAAATGAACTAAAATCGCGCAAGATCTTCATCGATTTCTTGGAAGAGAAATCCGGAGAAAATGTCTACGAGGCGTTCGAAAACTTCCGAAGCATGGCGGAGAAGCAGACAGGTAAAACATTAAAAATTCTTCGCACAGATAACGGCAACGAGTTCGTGAATAAGCAATTAGCAGATCATTTGCGGCGCCTGGGCATTCGTCATCAAACTTCGGCAGATTATAAATACCCCAGAGCAAAACGTTCTGGACCGAAGCGGCAGCCATAGTTGTACGTTTGATAAATCGATCGCCAACCAAAGGACATCAGATGACCCCTAAAGAAGCTTGGAGTGGTAGGAAGCCAGACCTAGCTCATGTACGTGTTTTTGGATCCCTTGTGATGTCACACATCCCGAAACAAAAGCGAAGAAAGTGGGATGCAAAAGCCGCCGAATGTATACTGACTGGCTTTGATGAAGACACGAAGGCTTATCGTCTGTGGGACCCTCAATCAAGAAAGCTAATCAATCCTTAGTGAACAAGCGAAAACGGTAACACAAGTCAAACCAATCTCGATAAGCAAACAGAACAGACGTAGTTTCGTATGTATGTATATATATATATATATATACATATATATATATATATATATATATATATATATATATATATATATATATATATATATATATATATATATATATATATATATATATATATATATATATATATATATATATATATATATATATATATATATATATATATATATATATATATATATATATATATATATATATGTATGTATGTATATATGAACCAGATACCATTCAAGTTACCGTTGATGTTCCGCCTCCCGCGGAAGCTGTTCATGTAGAGATGATAGATGAAGCAATCATGAGGGTTCATTCAAATATTACGTAACGCAACAAATATGACAATTTTAGACCCCCTCCCTCCCCCACGTAACAACTTTTGTATGGATGATTTTGAAATTTTGTATGAAGCGTAACACAGCGGTAGACCCCCTCCCTCCCCTCATTGCGTTACGTAATAGTTGAATGAACCCTGATTAGCGATGAAAGTGATGAGGAATGTGCTCCTGAAGTTCAAACGGTTCCCGTTCCATCATCAAGTGAGTATCCCAATGTTGAGACTAAGTAGAAGGGAGCGATATCTTCCGGACAAGTCTCTGGATTTTTTCTTCCCAAGCCGAGCCGTCAACTAGATTTCCAGAAAAAGTTGATGAAACAGAGGAGCCACCTGAAGTTTCCCATATTTACCAGAGATAACCCGTCTGGTGCTGTTGATCCTCGTACTCCGGCTAAAGCTTTAAAAGGTCCCAAGTCCCAAGAAAGCAATGGATGACGAATTCCGCTCTATGATCGATAACTAAACCTGGGAACTCCCGCCGAATAGGAAAGCCATCGGATGCAAATGACTGTTCAAGTCAAAACAAGATGAGAATAGCAATGTCGTGCGGTACAAAGCAAGTCTAGTGGCGCAGGGATTTACCCAAAAATACGGCGTGGACTTTGATGAAGTTTTTGCACCAGTAGCCAAACAGGTATCCTTGGGTGCTCTCCTCTTTACAGCAATCCGAAGTGGAATGGTTATCAAGCACGTAGACGTGAAGACTGCATAGGGAACGTCCATAAATTACGTCACGCTTTTAGGGGGGAGGGGGGGTTCAGTAAAGTGTGACAACCCATACAAAAATTTCAGAGGTCCCATACAAAAAGTGTGACATAGGGGGGAGGGGGGGTTGAAAATTGGCAATTTTTGCGTGACGTAATTTATGGACGCTCCCATATTTGCTTGGTGTATGGGACGAAACAATAGACATGAAGCAGCCAGACATGTACCATTCAGGAGGAACGAACGTTGTCTGTCGTCTCAATGAAAGCATTTAGGTACAGACTCAAGCAATCAGCTCGTGTGAGGGACCAACGAATTGAAGGTATGTTCTAGAAATCCTCTATATAGAGATGAGCGGAAGTTTTATATGACGAATCGGCAACGCTGTTTGTTTTGTTTACAACTGCTTCCAACATTTGCCACAAAGCTAGATGTTCAAATTTTGTGCGTGACTTTGTGTGGTGCAAGTTGTTTTGTTTACGATTGCTAATTAATGGTCGAGCTTTATTTTACAAAATTTTGGAAAAAATAGCAGCGCAATCGAAAAAATATGAAATGCATTGCAAAGAGCAGCGCAAATCATATCAGTAGAAGTGAATCAAGCAGCAGCAATGGAAGGTTTTACGAGAAGAGAAGATACAAAAGTACATGTAGAAAGCATAATTAAATAATTATATCTTTTTTATTACAATTTAATATGCCATCAATTCATCGATATCAAAAGTAAATAATTATAATTTGTTCAATTCTGATTCCAATACCGTTCGAACGACGCATTCCTACAAACAATAAACATGTTCGTTTGGCTCACACTTTGACATTTCTCTCTGCACGATTGGCTCACAATGGCCGCTTCCGCAGATCTCTATAATGTAGGATTACTAGTATGTTCATGTGATTTTGTGGCTATATCGGTCTCTTTCTACTCATAGTATAAGGGAGTAGTTAATTATACAGGGCTGGTAGCGTTCAGGTGGCAAAATAATAGTGACTTAAGTGACCAAAATAATCAAAAAAGTGACCAAATAGTGACTGAATAGTGACTTAAAAATTATTGGAAAATTTAATTTATATGCTAAACATTTGATGAATTCGTTTGTGGTATAACTATATCAGATGACTTTGAGACCTGATTTTTACAGAACTGTTTGCATTGCTTATATATTCAGCTATTCCAATCATTACTGTAAAGTACATCGTCTACATGTCTGAAATCAAAGCTACCTGGAAGAAAACTGCTGATAATAGGTTCAGTAAAAATCTCTGACAAGTAGAAATCTCAAGTAAATTAGTTACCAGGTAAAAACAAGTTTTCTTTCCATGTTTGATGTTTGTCACTTTATGTGCTGATAGATTTATGCATGTCGATTATAAAATTTGTCTAAATGTTTACATTAAACACATGAAATTTGACTGCTGAGACTGAATGAATTCGTTGTTAATTTTATATTACTGTGGTCGAATTCCAATGTAAACTTTATTCGATTTTTTTTTCTGTTGCCCATCAGCAAGAAAATTTCCTTTTCTTCGAAGAAATTATGCGCCGAAATTCGCCCACTGGTCTAATGTTTTTCAATGGTCTTAAGGCCACAATAATGATAGATTCCCGAGACAAACAACAGTTACTGACACAACTCATGCAGAAATTTTCACACTGAATTAATTAATGTTTAAACTTGTAATGGCATTTTGTGAGCAATTTTGTGACTCAGAAGAATGATCCTTTCTTCCCCTCATGACGGTAAATATGGGCGTGGCTTTGGCCAGCAATGAATTCTTTCTAAGAATAACCTTCAATTAGATGGCTGTTGTTTTTACATAACAGTTGTTGTAATTGGAACAACAGTTCAAAAGTAAATTATGATTGTTTTCAGTTGCAATCTTACAATTACTCCATAACTATGCAATAAATTAGAGTAAAGATTCCGTAAGAAAAAAAAAAAACATGAGGAACTGCAGGTTTTATTCGATTAAAAATGCTGAATTTCTAGAAGAGATTTTAAAACGATTTTAGATAAACGCTCTGGCATACACCACGACAAGAAATTACTCGAAAGAATTTTTGCTGAAATATTGAAGATATTCATACTGCAGTCCAGCAAAATGTAGCCAGAAATGTTTTGGAGGAACTTCTGGAATTGAATGAATCATTAAAGTCCTGATGAAACTTAAGGATTCTTGGCAAAAACTGTTTGATCGATAAACTCAGAGATGACGAGATAACGAGTTTTGCTAAAAATTGTTCAACA
The DNA here is from genome assembly GCF_035046485.1 of Aedes albopictus. Classification (NCBI taxonomy): domain Eukaryota; kingdom Metazoa; phylum Arthropoda; class Insecta; order Diptera; family Culicidae; genus Aedes; species Aedes albopictus. The sequence continues at coordinate 156,928,350 of NC_085138.1, read as the reverse complement.
AATTCGATCAGTTTTTAATATTTTTCAGATTAAATGCTTGATTATTTTTATCCTCGACCTGCCAAAGAGTGGTGGGACAAAAAGTGAAATAAATATATGCCCGCATAATCACAAACTGTAAATGCAACGTTTCTCATACTGTAGATGACCATTAGAAATTGTCATTTAACCATTTCTCAAACTATTGTAGATAACAGTAAGCTAACTATTCCAGGTACAGATTTGCCAGTTTGACAAATGGTTATCCACCAATTTACAGTATGTGGAATAGGCGGTTAAGATTGGTTACCATAAAAAATCGCTCGTTTTCCCGAACAAATTTTTCGCAATACAGTAAAGAATACGGTCAATATATTATCCAGTTTTTCAGAAAATTCACTGCATAGAAAATGGTTAGAGAGCAGTTTAACAATAAATCTGGAAGAAAAACGAACACTGTATGTGTTATTATTGATTTATGGTTTTCTATGGTTTTTTAAGCTTTTGATATATGGGTCTTGTGTATTTGAACCGTTTAAAAATAAAAGGGTGGTTGTGCGTTCACCGGATATTTTTTTTATTTAATTAATATTTATCATTATATTTGTGGATGAAAAATGGTTTACCTTTCTCGTAAGACCTCCTCGCATCATATCGAGCAGCGCAATCTGCATCTCGGACCATTCCGAGGGCTGCTGAAATTCCTCCACTCGCGAGGTTACCTATCGTACGCCCGGTAGCGGCGATTAAAACTTCCTGCGGTGGGAGCAGATTTCAAATCGTCTTGTATCCTGCAGCACATTTTGAGTTCGTCCAGCCGATGTGTGGCATTTTCCTTCGAGGACGTAAGCTGCAACGGAGTACCAGAGTATTTCAATTAGACGATCATCAACACTTCCAAAACTAACTTACCTTGTGATCCAGGTTTTCGCTCCGGCAAATCCTCTCTGTGCTTTCACGAAGATCCCTAAGTCGGAGCTGATTAGGCCGGATTTTGTAGAAATTATTGTACATTAAATTGGTCGTCTGCTGCTGCTCGATAAGAAAGAAGTGCGGTTTGTTGTCAATTATGCCGCTCACTACTACTAAGGGGCGCTACAATTTGCCAAACTGTTGAGCAAATGTTGTGCACAGTGAAACACACAGGTGTGAGTGCGTTGCTCAAATATGAAAGCTAACCATATGTTATAAGGTGAGTTTATGTTGCTACAATTTAGAGCAACTTTTATCCCCATATTATTTAACAGTGCATGTATACTATGCCATACTGTTACTATTTGATATACTTGATTCAAATTAGTATTTATGGTACGAAATTTTCGGATTCATATGTTTCAACATGAACTCGCCTATTTGACATAGAGTAACATTACCAGTTAAAGGGAATTTACTGTTTGGAAGGCATGGCAAACTGTATTTTACTATGCGGAACGGCCTAATCTTAGCTACGAATCCATCTTCACTTTTCCCAAATACAATAAAATTGTAGCTAAAGTTCGACATATTAATTATGTAATAAGCGGCGCAGCCGAAATTTTTTTTAAAACAAGGTTTTTGAGGAAAATTTGTGCAGCAATTTTGGCGTTGTTGTTTTACCAAAACTCTTATATGATCTTCTTAATGTTGTCGTATTTACGAAAATAGTGACTTTAGTGACCATTTTACTGAAAAAAGTGACTTTAGTGACTTTTTCATGATAATAGTGACTTTTTAGTGACTGACTCGAAAATAGTGACCAAATCACTAAAAAGTGACTCACTACCAGGCCTGATTATAGAATACGGTCGATAAATCAATCAGTATATGGTATGTTCATGTCAATGCAGTTCGTACCATCCAACAGTTCGGCCTCCTGGATGCAAAACCATCGAAAATTCCGTTGGACCCTGCGTACCTACAGCAGAAGGAGGAGGAGGATTGCCAACTACCGAACAACAACCAATACCTAAGTTTAATAGGAGGTCTGCTGTACGCAGCCGTGAATTCGAGGCCAGCTGTATCAGCATGTGTGTCCATCCTGGCACAGAAGTCTTCCAGCCCTACCCAACGAGACTGGCAAGAAGCGAAGAGGATTCTTCGCTATCTCAACAGCACCAGTAACCATCGATTACATACATCTTGTATCGGCCTCAGCTGGACTAGAAATGTTTGTAGATGCAGACTGGGCTAGTAATCATCGGGACTGAAAATTAAATTCCGGTACAATTGGGATTTTAAATTTACAAAAATGTATCGATTTTTCTATTTTATTCGAAAAAGCACCTTTTTCTGAGCCACTACGATTTTTTTCAGATTTTTAGAACTTTGTTTTGGTACCTGAAATCAATTTCAAAGAGATTTTTAGAAATCACTTTTTGACAGCTGGGCAATTGTTTGACAGCTCCGCTCAGTACAAACTGCGACGAGGGGTGATTCGACAAATCGCTCCCATACAAACTTCAAATTAATTTTTAAATAGGTTCCCGGGCATCAAAATTCATGAAAATTTGGATTTCGGCTCAGTTTGACTTGCAGATTCAGAATATCGAATTACCTCAACATCGTTAAAGAAGCCAATTGGCTTCTTTAGCGGTGTTGAGATAATTCCATATTCTGAATCTGCATGCGAAACTGAGCCGAAATCCAAATTTTCATGAATTTTGGTGCCCGGGAACCTATTTAAAAATCAATTTAAAGTTTGTATGGGAGCGATTTGTCGAATCACCCCTCGTCGCTTTTTGTACTGGGTGGAGCTGTCAAACAGATACCCAGCTGTCAAAAGGTGATTTCAAAAAATTTCTTTGAAATTTATTTTAGGTACCAAAATAAAGTTCTAAAAATCTGAAAAAAAAACGTAGTGGCTCAGAAAAAGGTGCTCTTTCGTACAAAATCTAAAAATGGATACATTTTTCTTAATTTAAAAACCCAATTCTGGTATACATTTCGTAGGAGGTTTGATCAGCTGGGCATCGAGGAAACAAAGCTGCGTGTCGCTATCATTAACTGAAGCGGAAATCGAACTGTCGGAATGGATTAATCTGTCGAGGCTGATGTTCTATACCGAGAAACCCGATGACTCTGGCCTCTCGGATAACTAGTTCGGCTTCCGGAAGAGTCGATCGACGGTGGACGCTATTAACCAAAACGGCCGAGACCGAGAAGCGAACGGTAATTCGCTATTGTGCGGTCGTCACGCTGGATGTAAAGAATGCGTCAGCTGAGTCGCCACAACCTAGAAGTCCCGTTCGGTTAGCAGTCTATACCAGATATTGGGGAGCTGCTGCCAGAATAGGGTGCTAATCTATGAAATCGAGGAAGCCGAGAGGAGCTGCAGCATCAGCACGGAGGTACCTTCATAGCTTCATCCTCAGCCCGGTACCCGGAAGCAGCGTATGTCGGTCACCGGGCGTAAAGGTGCCGAGTGCCGATGATATTACCCTCGTAGTATACGGCGAGTCGATAGAAAAATTGGAACTGACAGCAACGCATGCAATTGGCATAGTGGAAGAGTGGATGAGGTTGAGACACATGGCACTCGCACACCACAAAACGGAGGTGGTGGTGGTAAACAACCGTAAGTCTGAACAACAGCCAGAGGCCACCACAGGCGGATGCACGATCAACTCTAAGCGCTCACTGAGGCGATTAGGGGTCATGATCAACGATAAGCTTAAATTCGGAAGCCACGTGGAATATGTCTGCAAAAGGGCAAACATGACAATAATGGCATTGTCAAATATAATGTCAAATAGGGTGACGATGGGTATTCTCGGCAGGTTTGTTCTCTTCGTCATGGGGGGTTTTTGTCGGCCAAGTTTCCTGATATTATCATTCAGCTTGGTTGGGAAGGATTTGAGGCCAACTCCGAGTTCAGCAGCTTTCAAAAAAAACCCCATGACGAAGAGAACAAAACTGCCGAAAATACACAATTTCCCCTAGCTCGGAATAGTCTTCCCTAATAAAAATGTATTATACACTGACAATTGAGTGAATGATTGTATCATTGCATGTATGATCAAGATGATAGCCCGAAAAAGCGCGTTGTATCATATTTTTCTATTAGGGTTGAGTAAGCGCAAGCTGCTCGCGACAGTAGCGGTCTCCATACTACGGTACGGTCCCGCTGCATGGTCGAAGGCGCTAGTGGTCAATCGAAACGTGAAGCGACTTGAGAGTACAGTAGACGTTCGATAAGTGCAACATGTTTACGTTTCACTTACCGAATGAAGTTCGATAACGGACAGACGTCACATAACTGTCAGAAACTGCAGAATGCAACCAATGTGAATACGAAAAACATCGCATTGCAACAAAAGTGCATGCGATAAACATCGCATCGCTGTTGACATTTCATTTTGACGGATAGTGGTGCGATAACTGCAAAATTGTTGCACTTAGCGGACTTGCAGTTATAAAGCATTGCACTGAGCGAACGTCTACTGTATCCACAGGTTGATGTGGCCAAAGATGTGCCTTATAAGGATATGCTTATAAAGATGTGCCCTATAGGATGGTCAGCGCATACCGCACGGTCTCAAATGACGCGGTATGTGTGCTAACGGCACGGCTATCAGGCATGATGCCAATAGCACTAATGGTGGTTACCTTCGCGGTCTCCCAAATCTCCCGAACTACAGAGAAAATGGCGGGCCGACCAACAGCAAGTAGAGTTGGGCCTTTCCCATCCCGGAACTTGAATGCAATGTGTAACCTAAAGTACTAGCCAGGACCCAAGCTTCCAGGGGAGAGAGGAAAACTTAAGGCGGTGGCTGGTGAAACGCTAATCAATAGAGTACTCATGTACGCCCCCCCCCCCCTTCTCGATGTCATCCCTAACGGGCGTACCGCGAAGGTAAGGAAGAGAGAGAATGAGTTTTTTGTAGCTCGAAACCCACATAACCCGAGGAACCACCTCTTGGTTTGTGCGTCAATTTTGGATCCGCGTTGGTAATGGTACCTTCCACGGTATAAGAACTTGACGACATTTACAGAATATTTCATATTCGAAACACAAATAAATCGACAAAATATAGGGTAGCGAACCACTTGGGCAGCGGCCGGCACTTTTCGCTATAACTCAGTCAATTCCAAACCAATTGACTTGAAATTTTGTACACGGCTATATTCTATACGTATCTCATCGCGTAGGGTAGGTAATCATGAATTGAACCAAAATGCGGTTTTCTGAAGCATCGGGAATTTTGACTGATTTTTTCACCCACATGGAAATAATTTACTACGGTGAAGTCTCAGGTATATGAAAGACACAGGTATTAGCTTTTCGTAAAGTGGTAAAAAGTTTACATTTGCACCACATTTCATTGAAAAATTCAATTATTTGTCAATAATGATTTTAATCTTAATTTGAACCATCGTAATCATAATTTGAACCAATTTTAATCTAGATTTGAACTACTGGCGGCAGCAGCTCGAGCAATTCCCACAACAGCCAATTTCATGCTAAACAACCCAAAATCACATGGATCTGCTAATTCTCATAACTATGTTTCATTAGGCAGTGGAATTTCAACTCAGAATGTTCGGAATTCTTCAGAAATTTGGAAACAAAATTTGGAATTTTTCATCTTCCAAGAGTAAACAAAGCAGTCACTAGCGCAGTCTGCAGGCCAACACTAGAAGCTCGCCCCCTCTCACTAGTTCAAATCTAGATTACAAATGGTTCAATTCAAGATAAGATTCTCCAAGTAATAATTACGTAAATTTGATAATTTTATGATAAATAATGTGAAATATTATTCGGTTAATCGATTCTACGATGAATTTGCTTTCAATTAACGTATTCACTTATTACGTGTGATACAATGCGTGAGCTGTACGAGTGCACCGAAAATGTGCTTCCTCTGGGGGGGAATGGGTGAAATCGCAGTGATTTTTCAATTTCTTATTTTCAATGAAAAAAACGCTTCATTCAATGCTTTTAAAGTCAATTCTACCAGGTTATATTACGAGAATCCATTTACCAACCTTTTTGGGACAAGATTTGCCCAAAAAGTGTATCATTTTAATGAATTTCGAAATGGTTCAAATTAAGATTACAATTTGACTAGTTCAAAGCTTGATTTCCTACCCTACCAAAACTTGGGTTTTTAAATTTAGAAAAATTCAATGATTTTATATTTTTAAACAAAAGAGCACCTTTTTCTAAGCCTCTATGATTTTTTTCAGATTTTTAGAACTTCGTTTTGATAGGGTATGTGTACCATTCCTTGGCCTAATATGCCAGCCGCCTTGACAAGTTTGACCATAACTCGTGAATTAATAGCGCTAGAAATGATGTGTTGACCCTATCACGCACTCTAGGCAGTGCATTTTTCTCCAATTGGAAGTAAACTAGCATAAAGATTCAAGAACTTACTTAATTACGTTGAAAAGATTCGATGCGATGGTATGCAACGTTGGTCTACGGTACAAAACTTGGCCTATTAGTGGATACAACGTTGGCCTATTGCTTTCCAAGCGCTAAAATCACTTTTTCTCTAATTTTTAAAAATTTCTGCTGAAGTATTATCACTGTTCACCAATCTTACTTCAAAATTACATTTTCGGAGCCAAACTTTCAAAAAAAAAACTATAAATAAATCACTTAAACTAAAGTTCTTTCTTAAGGACAGACTTGTTAGAATCCCAATATGGCCGCCACAATGGCCGACTTTGGCACCTACTCACGATTTTGAGGGCACAAATCTCTTCGTATACAAAACCAGCGCACCTGAGCTTCTTATTTTAAGCTTATTACAAGTGAGCAAGAACAGAATAATAAAATGCATTGTTGTTTGAAGCTTTCTTCTTGAGATTTGTGCGTCTGAAGTTTTGATGCACTGTTGAACCGGGATTTCAAGACGTTTATCCTTAATTTAGTAACGAAAACAATGCAACCCTATTATTGTGTTATATTTTTACAGTCACCGCACATAAAATCTTTCTTCCTGTTTGTTCTTTCTGGGTTATTCGCAAGCAATGTTGTTGACGTCTCTTTTTCGGTGTTTTTGACGTCACTTTACTGATGGGCCAAGATTTGGGTACATAGTGAAAAAAAATGTCCTCAATATTCGGCCCACATTTAATTTGTAAAATAGTTATTTTTTGTTGAAAACAATATACAAGTTCAAAATAGCGTCTTTGACCGTCGCATAAAATGTTCAGTTATCGAAAAGTCAATTCGAAATATTCCAGAATCATGCCATTTATGATCATGTGTATAGACTACCCACTAAGCCGAAGAATCATGGCGTCTACAAAAGCAAAACAAAGTGACATTTTCATTCAATTTTGATGCTCCAAAGTGTTAAAATTGAAACAAAATATTACAGTTGTTTAGCGCATAGCTTTTCCGATCTCCAGTTATGCGTGTTTATTTGAGTTTTTGGTTAACGTTAAGATAGGCCGAACGAGGGAACTATGCCAACGAAGCATCCCGATACCTAAAATCAATTTCAAGAAGATTTATTCAAATCACCTTTTGACAGCTGGGCAACTGCTTGACAGCTCCGCCCAGTACAAAATCCGACGAGGAATGATTCGACAAATCGCTCCCATACAAACTTCAAATTGGGTTTTTAAATTATGAAAAATGTAATGATTTTTCTGATTTTATACGAAAGAGCACCTTTTTCTGAGTCACTATGATTTTTTTCAGATTTTTAGAACTTTGTTTTGGTACCTGAAATCAATTTCAAAGAGATTTTTTGAAAACACCTTTTGACAGCTGGGCAACTGTTTGACAGCTCCACCCAATACAAAGTGCGACGAGGGGTGATTCGACAAATCGCTCCCATACAAACTTCAAATTGATTTTTAAATAGGTTCCCGGGCTCCAAAATTCATGAAAATTTGGATTTTGGCTCAGTTTGGCGTGCAGATTCAGAATATAGAATTATCTCAACATCGCTTAAAAAGCCAATTGGTTCAGAATTGGCTGAGTTATAGCAGAAAAGTGCCCAAAATAGGACCCCTGCCGAGATGGTTCCACTTCCCTTCAACGTTCTTAGTTTTTCAAATGGAATTTAACAAACATGGTATGAAATGCCAAATTTAAATCCTTCGAAATATCCAAAGGCGCACTAGGAAGGATGTTTCTTTCCTATCTATTTCAAAACGGAAAATCAGCCGAAATGGAATTCATTTTTTCAATAATAGAATATCATTTTATTCTCATATTACAGATTTGCTGTTGCCTGTTTCGAATACGGAAAATGTGCTTAAATTTGAAAGTTTCTGTTATCGATCGAAGTAGTCCTCCTCTCGTCGTCGTCTTCTTCTTTTTCTTCTTCGATCTCTGGTTACAACATAAATCAAGGCCTGCTGCTATCGAAGAATGACGATCAAGCTTGTTGTACGGAGCATCTCGGTCTGTGGGGTGGGTGCCTACTAGATTAGTGTGGCGGTAGGTAGGTAGGTAGGTTGAAGAAGAAATTGCAACTACTCTGTTTGGCTTCTGAACCGGGAAAACACTGCGCTACTCATTACTGGGGAGGTAATTTTCATAGAAAAAAAATCGACGCCAGCCAGACGATCAGATTTAGTATTGTAGTTTCCTTGGGAAATAACAGCGTTCCGAGTCCGAGCGCTAATTCGCTATAACGTAAAATAGTTTCGTTCTGCTGCAACGACAGTTGGTTCTTTGCGTGATATACACGGAAGATTATCCAATAATAATATGTACATTCTAAATGGAACTAAGAAGAACCGTACTTTTGTTTCTGAATACCTGCCTGGGGTGTGGCCATAGTTGAGAGCCAATACTTTTTCACAGTGGTATAAACTCAAATCTCTTTGCGTAATGCGCTGTGGTCTCTTTCAATAGAATTCGACGTTATTGATCACGTCCCGTAGAAATGGCGTCGTCATGATTACACTTAGTAGGCGGACGTGGTGTTTGAAGATCACAACGAAGGAAACGATGCCCAGTGAGGAAAAATGGGCCCATAACCACGATTTGGGTAGCTTATCCAGCGACTTGAGAATGCCCTCCGTGTAGCGATGATGCGAAAATTTAAAGTAATATTGAACATACAACATCAAAAGACGGAGAAGGCGAACTCGAACCTCATCGGAGGGGATCCTCGAAAAAACTAATGTGCTTTCCACTCTCAGATGGATGTAGATTGCTAACAATCGAAAGGTAAATATATAATCAAGCTTTTTTGTTTAAAGAAAAAGGATTACAAGTGTGATTAAATAATTGCAAAATATAACTCTAGGTAATACACTAGTATGCACTGCAGAGAAACAGCTATATATTTTGTATATATAATATTCTCTTAACTCAATCTTTTACCGAGACATAGAAAGGAGATGTTAATATAGGATGCGTTGTGTAATCTCTCGTGTCGTGACGTGTTGCTGCCAAGTGTGTGGTAGTTGTTAGCAATATAAGCCGATTGTATTCCCTATTTCTTAGTTTCTGTTCGTGTAATTGGTTGCCTCTGTTTGAGAGGAGGTCGGCGACAAAACTCAAAGAAACACTCAAAGAAATCAATTTAACGTCCCTTCCTCTGTCCATGGTCATCTCTCACGCCCGGGATCACCCCGGGATGGTCCTAACTGATCTCTCACTCTTGTCCTCGCGCGTACCGGTCCCATTCTTGCTTTCGTTCCTCCACAGCCACAGCAGCACCACTTACTGAGCCGCCGCAGTTCGGTACGCTTCCTCGAGGGCCGTTTTCTGTTCCGCCGTCAGCTGGTTTATACACGCCTGGAAAATGTCCGGACTGGATTCGATCTGTTTCACGATGGCCAGCATCCGGGTCGACTCCGGATGGCCGACGGACATTGCCTCGCGGTAGAACGCCTCGGCGAAGATGGACACTATGCGGGGTAGGTTGGAATTGTTCTCGCCCAGGACCGCCGGATGGTTGGCCTGAATCAGATCACACAGATAGCCATAGACGTGGATGGCTTCGTCGTCGTCTTCCACCACTGGGAGCCACGAGAACCTGCGAAGAAGCGCAGAGATATTGATTAAATCTTCTGCTGGAAGCAGTACTGTTCATAGATACTCCATTATGAACAATCGTCAGAAAAGGTTAAGCCAAAACTGTATTCCCCACGGTACGACAAACGTCGTGTAAGACTGTTTTTAATTGTTATCATCATGTGAAATAGCTTCATTGGAATAATGAAACTCGTTGCTTCATTTACCAGAGTTATCAAAAAATGGCAGAGGTTTTCCGGCGAAACTATTTAGGTTGACACGTGTGTTAAACTGACATAACTAAAGCTTTTTCGATAACAAAGGTAAATGAAGCACAATTGACAGGCGGAATCCCGCCGATACCTACCAAAGTGCGATGATCTCGTCCGGGTTGGGGATGGCCTTGTTGTTGTATTTCAGTATCTTGGTCACGGCGGAGATGGCATTCTCTGTGGGGTTCACATTTTCCGGTTCGCGGCTGCCGGGCATCATGATGACTTCTATCAGCAGCTGGATGGCCTGAGCGCACGATATCGAGAACTGGTCGCCGCCGTACTATGGAAAAGCAAAAAAAAAATCATTGTTGAAACAGAGCACGGAACAAGTTTTTAAGACGACTGATCAATAGCTTACCTGTGCTAAAACTCCGCATCCGTATACTGCCGCTTGCCGGACTTCCGGTTGTGGGTCCTTTACATATTCTAGCATCGGTTGCATGAAGAAAGCTTGGTATTGAGCGCACGTGGGACCACTGTATTCTGTAAGTCAGAAAGATAAGAGGCAAATTTTCTAGTTATACCTAGTTATAAATCCAAGCACAGCGTGGTATGAAGGATTTCATGTACAGACAGTACTTTTCAGGGGCGTGTGACAGCTGGTAATCCCCTCTCACGTTTTGCGAGTCAGCCGCGTTGTCACGGGCTAAGGGTTGCGACCGTTATTGGACCCTCATAGAGTATAGGGCGAACCAAGGGAAGAACCCCCCTTGGACGTAGGTTGCGCGGAAGAAGACGAGGAAAAAGCAGCAGGCCCAGGAAGTAAGGGACGCTAAACCCAGAAGGCATGAAAGAGTAGGTACCAAGCGCGAGAAAGGCGACGTGCTCATCATCAAGCCCGAACAGTCGAAGTACTTGGACGTCTTGAAGGTGATGCGAAGCGACGCCAAGCTCGTAGATCTGGGAGCCGACGTGCGCAATATCAGACGTACTCGTACGGGCGAGATGATTCTGGAGCTGAAGCGCGATAAGGAGCGCAAGGGCGCCGCCTACAAAAGTTTAGCGGAAGAGATCCTTGGAGAAAGGGGAGGGATGAGGGCGCTCACACAATAGGCGACTCTGAAGGTGAAAAACCTAGACGAGGTCACCGAAGTGAAAGAGCTTGTCATGGCACTGCCGCAACAATGCGAGGTGCAGGTGGCCCCTGAAGCTGTTAGGCTATGGAAGGGGCCGACAAGGATACAGGTAGCTTTGGTTCAACTACCTGTGACGGACGTAAAAAAGACCGTTAAGCAAGGAGGATTGAGGTAGGCTGGTGCGTATATCATATGACGTTCCACGAGCCACCAGAGGTTTGTTTCAGGTGTCTAGAATCAGGACACAAGTCATGGGACTGCAAAGGCCCCCTGACAGGAGCAAACTGTGTAGGAGATGCGGCGTCGAAAGCCATAAGGCCCAAGGCTGCACGAGTTCGCCCATTTGTCTGATCGGTACCGGGAAATCCGTGAACAACAGGCATCCGAGGTGTCCGGCCTTCAAGAAAGCCACAGTGAACTAATAACAGTGCAGGTAACGCAGCTGAACCTGAACCACTGTGACGCGGCTCAGCAACTGCTTTGTCAGGCGGTTTTTGAGTGGGTAACTGATATCGCCATCATAGCAGACCCATACCGAGTACCCGCCGGCAACGGCAATTGGGTCGCGGATGAATCCTTAAAAAATGGCGGCGATATGGACGACGGGTAAATACCCCGTCCAGGAGTGTCCAGGTGTCCTCTGCCTGTTATGCGCCTCCGCGGTGGCCGATCGAGCAGTTCACGCAGATGCTGAACTGTATGACGATCGTGCTAACAGGGAGAAAGCCGGTGGTAATAGCGGATGACTTTAATGCCTGGGCCGTGGAATGAGGAAGCCGTTTCACGAATCAGCGGGGTCAGATCCTGCTAGACACTGGCCATACTAGATGTCGACCTGGCTAATGTCTGCACCAAGAGTACCTTTAGTCGGAACGGTGCGGTGTCGATAATTGACCAACCCGGGAGCTTCTTGACAGCTGCCGAACAACGTCAGCGTACCTAAAAATTTTGGTCCGGGTGGTACTGTCAGATTCAGAGCGGCAAGCGCTACTTTTGAAAAGGACGAAAACCGACAATAACAAAATATATTAAAACATTAAACAGAAACCTTAATTCGTTGTTTCCGCTTTTTTGTGGTAGAAAAATGCAAATTAAGTGCGGCCTCGAGTACGGCATAATGAATTTGTTTAATAGAAGTGAAAATTATGTCTATAAAACGGGTAAAGGCAAAATAGTCGACATTCATAAAATTAATAAGAAACTCATGTTTTCTTCAAGTGCGGTAATAAGCAAGTAATAAATTAGGCTACTTATGCTAACATTTTACAGAAACATATCTGGTGGCAAAGCCAAAATGGAAGTTAAAAATAATCATTTGCAGATGTTTTTTTTTGAGGTTGATTTTTGGTTTGGTCTAGCATGCGCAGTCACAAATTAATATTTAAGACGGTTTAAACATGTGCTTTTATTACATTTCTTACAACAAAAAGAAAAATCAAAATGATTTCAATTTAATGAACACTAGTTTTTGCGCTTCTGTTGAATACGTCCTTTTGATACGAAACGCTAGCCTCTTGTTGGCTCCCACTCACCACGAAACAAAAAGTTGTTTTCGTATGGACAAAAATTGTTGCGTCAGTGAAGGATGGACCCGTTGTTTACGAACAGTAGCTGTTCCACACTGGCTGGTGGATTGGAGAAGGGAAATCGCTGGATAGGAAGAATTTCGTAGACTTGGTGGACGACTCCCTTCTTGGCAGTGGACTGTATATGGTTCGAACTTGGAATGTAAGGAAACCGTTGGATTGGAAAGAATTCTTGGACGTGGAGGACGATTTCCTTACTGGACACTTGATCACTTCACTTGGTCTTAGCACTTGGGCTTGGAATGGAAACACTACTACTTTCACTTGGTACTTTCTCTATATTTCACTTTTCACTTTTCTTACACTTGATCCGATTAAATTCGCGGTTGAAATAAAACTGACTCCGGTCTGGTTGCACTGCGCTATTTATACCCATTTGGGGTACTTCTCGAACTTTCGGGTATCTTCCAGTTAGCGTGCATCCAGAACTTTCAGGAGCTTTCGTGGTTGGTGCTTACCGTCGCCTACTGTCATATCGGTGCTACCTGTTCCAGCTGTCAAACCGTCAGGCTGGCGATCAGCGCTCTCGCTCATTGTTTACAATTTATACATGTGAGTGAGCGAGTAGGATGACGAGCGCGTTCTAGAAGTATACAGAATAACATACGAAAAGGACCTAAACCAAGCATGACATACGAAAAGGTCTTGATACAAAATAGTGTTTTACAAATTCGATTTAAAAATGATTTCTGCAGCGTAATAAACTTCTTCCGGTACGGAACATACTCCCCCCGGTTGAGGCGTCGTAGTCTCAAAACATTTCGGTGTTCGTAGACGATGACAGCGATCGATCGGAATTTCTCTGTTAGCCGGATGAGGTAGCAACAGGTATTCCATTTTGTTGAAGGATTGGTCCGTTGGGGGTTTCTTCTTGCAGTTGGGTGCGATGAAATTGTTTCGTTGAAGTGAGTATCCATCCCGATGATCAATCTTGGGCATCTTGAGGTTTTGAAGGCGCAATTCAGAAGGTACATATGTGTCCAGTAGATAGAAACTTGATCCGTAGGCGGTGACTGCGATGCCATCTGGTTCTTGTAATTCGCACACCATCGAATTGGGAAACATAACACTCCTGGGCACTTTGACAAGCTTCAATGAAGGTCCGACGCTTTGGAGATCTATCCACCTTTGTTTGCTGGAGGGCTCAACCACAATGACAACTGAAGAAAAGGCTTCGAGTAGAACAGAGGGGCGCTGAACCTCAGAGCACTCATGCTGTTCCATAGCTTTCTGGGATAAGACTGACGATTGGGTCGTTGTGTTGGTGATAGGAAAACGATTGTCCTTGGCATCTTCATACTTAGCGAAAACCTTGAGCATTTTCTTCACGATGTCATCGTAGAGTGGCAGATGTTTCTCTCTTTGCTCTGGCGACGTATGCTGTGAAGATTCGTATGAAGCCGAATTCCATGTTTGTTCCCGGCATTCACTATATGCATTCACGGATCGCAATCGGGTTTCGCGGGAGATGAGATTTTTCTCCGTTTCAGTTTCAAGAAACGTGTGATCGGCATCAAAGTCTTGCTGGGTCGTAACCTGGAAATCAGATTCTTCTTCGTTTTCGTTGGCAAGTATCAAAACTCCGTTCAAAGGTTGTAGAACAGGCTGCGACTTCACACCTGTATCGAAGGATTCTCGATTGGAGCTGGAGCTTGTTGGGGATAGAACTGCATGATGGGGCACGCAGCACGTGGCTTGAAGCGGTAGGCTGTTAGCTTCATCGAGGTGATGACGACACTCACAGGAATCATGTTCAGGAAGACGATTGAAGCATCTGTCCCGCGAACTTGGATCACGTTTGAATCGGTTCTCCAACATGATGGATCCTGACAGTGCTGGACCACGCCGGTTATCAAGTTGATCCACAGTCCGTTTGAAAGGATGTCGAAAGTCAAATCGATCTGTTGAATTTCGAAAATGCGTCGACACAGACTGGTCTTCGTAGATTTTGTTCGTTGGTAAACTACTGGAAATGGACGGAACATGCTCAAGCACTTCGACGTTTTCTACAATTGCCATGTTTGAGTGACGAACTGATGACCCAGGTGTTGCTGGAGCAGTGATAGTTCCCGTCACTATCCATCCGAGGCTGGTAGCACGAAGAGTGGGTAGGTTGTCGCCCAAATCGATGCGATGATGCTTGAGGATGTCAAAGAACAGTTCTCCTCCGATGAGTAGATCGATCTTTTCGGGAATGTGGAATCTTGGATCCGCAAGATGAATGGTGTCTGGTACATCCCAGTCGCTGACGTCCAGCCGTGTAGAGGGTACGAACGGTGTCACCTTGGGGGTCACCAAGCATTCAATAGTGGCTTGGAACTCGGTGAGCCTGGAGTGGAATGAAACTGAAACCTTCTCGCGAGCGATGCTTTGACGAGCATTGATTCCAGTGATAGGGACGTCGACTTTCGTTTTTGGTAATCTCAGGAGATTAGCCATGGTTTCGGTTACAAAGTTTACCTGCGATCCACTATCCAGCAATACTCGGCATGGATACGGATTGCCATTCTTGTCGATAGCGTGGACCAGAGCAGTGGACAACAGAACAGTTTTGGATTCCTGTGCTGCTTTACTGCATGAACAGATCGTCGACACCGATGAACTTGTCTTCAGAGTTGGTGAGGTGGGAGCAGAAGCACTCATGTCGTGTACTGACTTCGGATGGGAAACGTTGTCTTGGACGTCCTGAGTATTGTCTAGGTTGGAATCAGCATGCAACAAGGTATGGTGCTTCTTACTGCATTTCCGGCACGTTTTGGCCGAAGGGCAGTGCTTCGACTGATGGCCCTTACGGAGGCAATTGAAACAAAGACCGATGGATCGAATCTTCTCTGCTTTTTGAGCTGCGGTCAGCTGTTTCAATGCCGAGCACTGGTAGTTGAAGTGGTGATCGGAGCAAAAATCGCAGGAAGTGTCACTTGGATTTGAACACACGGCTGCGTTGCTCTTCTGGGGCGGCAGCTTGAGAGACGACTGCGTGGGCTTCGGTTTGAGAACTGGCGAAGCTGGAACCTGTGACAACTCGAAGTTCTCCAGGACTTGGCAACGAGACTTCAGGAATGCGATAGTTGGAGTGTACTTCGGCAGTTCGGTGCCTTTTACAGTGGATTCCCAAGCCTTTCGCGTAGCCTTGTCGAGAGCAGCGGTGATGAGGTACACGACTAGATGCTCAGACACGCCGGTGAGTTCTTGCTTGAGATATCGCAGACTCTCCACATGTCCGGTTGCCTCGTCGAGCAGACAGCGCAGCTCCTTGGATGATTCGCAGGACATCTTCTTCAGGTTGAGCAGGCCTCGTAGGTGACTTTCGACGATGAGCCGTTGGTTTTCATAGCGGTCGCTCAACACTCTCCAAGCTTGCTCGTAGTTGCCCTCGTTGATGATTTTGGCGTCGAGCGAACTAGCAGCAGCTCCAACTAAGGCCTTGTCCAGATGATATAGTTTTATTGCGTCGGAATCGGCAGAATTTTCCATTAAGTCTTGGAAAATTGCCTTGAACTTAGGCCAGCTGGAGTAAGTCCCGTCGAATGTGGGAATCGGAACTTTCAGGGGTTGCTGCTGGACCACTACGTGCGGTGTGGCGACGGATGGGGGAGTGTTGCGGTTGAGAGCTATAATCATCTCCTGGACTACGGTGGACGCTGCATCGTGACGATCCTCGAAAGCGGTGTAGATCTCCTCTTGTTCGTCTTCTGCGTCGTCGGGAATCAGGGCCATGATCTCGCTGTGGAACCTGCTAAATTCTTCGTAGGCTGCTGCAAGTTTGTCGGTAATGACGTTGAGCTGAGCCAGACTCAGGTGTCTTTGGTCTCGCAAGGTGAACTGGATGCGAACCACCTTCTGCTCGACCTGGCTTCGTTGGCGGAAAAGTCCGTTCAGCTTAGTCATGGTACCGCGGTCTACTTGCTCCTGCCAATGAAATCCATGGAAGGATGATCCATTGCTTGATTGGCCTGCATTCGAAGGAGGATTTGGCACTACAGGCACTACAGGATTCATCGCTTCCAAAGGATTTGGAAGTTCCGTTGAATTTTCCACAACCGCTGGGATTGTCACTCCTGCTAGATCCGAGATGGTTCCTGGATTTGGATTCGTCTCAGGATTGACCACGGGATTGTTCTTATTGACAGGCTTGATCGGAGAATACTGCACTGGTGGCATTTTGAAACTTGCACTTCACTGAAACTGGAACTGTAGTGTTTCACTTGATTCGAAGACAGGAACGTTGAAACTTTAGGAACTGGAATCGATGGGTCGATATCCGGTTCGAAGGACCAAACTATGTTCCACACTGGCTGGTGGATTGGAGAAGGGAAATCGCTGGATAGGAAGAATTTCGTAGACTTGGTGGACGACTCCCTTCTTGGCAGTGGACTGTATATGGTTCGAACTTGGAATGTAAGGAAACCGTTGGATTGGAAAGAATTCTTGGACGTGGAGGACGATTTCCTTACTGGACACTTGATCACTTCACTTGGTCTTAGCACTTGGGCTTGGAATGGAAACACTACTACTTTCACTTGGTACTTTCTCTATATTTCACTTTTCACTTTTCTTACACTTGATCCGATTAAATTCGCGGTTGAAATAAAACTGACTCCGGTCTGGTTGCACTGCGCTATTTATACCCATTTGGGGTACTTCTCGAACTTTCGGGTATCTTCCAGTTAGCGTGCATCCAGAACTTTCAGGAGCTTTCGTGGTTGGTGCTTACCGTCGCCTACTGTCATATCGGTGCTACCTGTTCCAGCTGTCAAACCGTCAGGCTGGCGATCAGCGCTCTCGCTCATTGTTTACAATTTATACATGTGAGTGAGCGAGTAGGATGACGAGCGCGTTCTAGAAGTATACAGAATAACATACGAAAAGGACCTAAACCAAGCATGACATACGAAAAGGTCTTGATACAAAATAGTGTTTTACAAATTCGATTTAAAAATGATTTCTGCAGCGTAATAAACTTCTTCCGGTACGGAACAGTAGCGACATCTGCGATTTGCAAGTAGGTACGCGAAACTGAGCTCATCTGTCAAGTTACGGAGGGGTTGTAATTGACGTTCCTTTTTGTAGTCCTGGCCTAACAAATAGTTCAAACCGGAGAGTAGACGATAGCTACACTCGCAGCGACCACCTGGCGGTTCGCTACAGTATCGACTAGAACAACAGCAGGTAGCGGGTAGAGGAAGCGATTGCGGACCTGCGCCGCGCGACGGATGCAGCGTGCACGATCTGAGGAAGAGCGAAACGATTGGCGGGTGGAGTTCGCCGCTGCAAAAGATGCGCTGAAGACCGAGATTAAGGCAAGCAAAAAGGTCTACTTTGAGGATTGTGATGCCCATGACGAGAGGTGTACTGGCTCCTACAGAGTAATCTCCAGAGATATTGGAGGGGATCATCGAGGGACTTTTCCCGCGTCATGATCCTAGTCCTTGGCTCCCTTTCATAGGACAGCCGGGAACTGGGGCTGACGATGAGGAGAGAGTCACCGATGTGGAACTTGCGTTGATAGCCTTAAAAGTAACTAGGGAATCGCGCCACTTGGGCGGTGGTTCTATATTCGTCTGTTTTCCACTATAACTCAATGAAACTTGAACCGATTGGCACCACTTTTGGAATGTGGTGAGATAGGTATAGTATCTACCCGTGTACAACATTTCAAGTCAGTTGGTTCAAAATTGACTGAGTTATAGTGGCAAACAGACGAATACAGAATCACCGCCCAAGTGGCGCGATACCCTATTTCAGAGGTTCCCGAGATGCTCAGGTCTGCTATGCAGAAATGCCTGGACGAGGGAGTTTTTCCAGAAGTATGGAAGAGGCAGAGCCTGGTTCTATTGCCAAAGACGGGAAACCACCCGGAGACCCGTCGGCATATAGACCAATATGCTTGATCGACACGACGGGGAAGGTGCTCGAAAAGATCATCCTCAATAAAATGTTGAGGCACACCGAGAGTGTGAATAGTCTCTCGAGTAGCAAGCAGGCTTGATAATCCTCCTCGAAATCAAAAGAGTTTTGCAACATGCTCTAGAGCGGTGTTTTGCTTTTGCCTCGTCGCGAGGGAGCGAACGAACCCCAAACAGAGAGGCAATAAAATCTGAGCGAGGAAGAGGGGAACGAAAAAAGAGCCGATGATTATTTCGGGTTTTTGAGTGCGATTTTCGCCTCGAGAGTCTTTTTTTGTATGGGAGTGGAACTCGCGAGAGCTTTTTGAGTGTGAGTGGACGTAAGAAACACAACAAGCAATTATGAGTGTTGGACGAACTCCTCGCTGCGCAGCAAGCTCGCGCTCGGTGCTGTTGAGGATTTGCGTTGTGATTTCTGAGTTTTATTTTCACTCCTCAGAAAATCGCCAAAATCGCTTCCTCATTTTCTCGCGAGGGAGTTTCTGTCAAGCCTGGTAGCAAGTACGGCTTCCGGAAAGGGAGATCGACCTTAGGCGCTATCCTGGCGGTTACAAAAACCACCGGGAAAGGACTCGAGCGTAAGAGAAAGGGGGATTCGCTACTGTGCAGTGGTGACTATGGATATAAGGAACGCGTTTAACCCTTCCGTTACAAATCCCCCCTTACGAGAGTGCAAAAAAAAAACACTCTTTTCGCTATAACTTTTTTGTTGTTCAATATTTTTCAACCAAATTTTGACACAAGAAGCACATCTCATTCTAATTTGGGGATTCGTTGGGGATTATTGGAATGGCCACCTGGTTCGAGAGTTATTCCGGAATCAAAATGGGTCATTGGAATTGGCCATTTTTGGAAAAGTGAGCTTTCGATATGAGAATAATTTAGTTTTCAGACCTAAGTGAACTGGAATGATAGAAAAATATGTCTGAAAGTCCGTCCCGGCCACTAAGTGCCTTGGAACCAGTTTTACGGATGTTCCGGGGAACCGGTTCCGGGGTCAATTTTTGAATATGTTTCAATACCATCATGCGACACGTCAAACTTCGTGATTGTTCAAGATACATATTTCTGAGCTGTTTTTGTTTTATCCGAAATACTTCTGGCCATTTTGGAACCGATATTCGGATTTCACGGGAATCGGTTCCGGTGGTTCCGGGGTCAATTTTTCGAAGATGAACAAATACCATCATGCGACATATCAAACGTCATGATTTTGAAAGTTATAGCATATTATCACGATGATTGGTCGCTTTGAATGCATTTGGGCGTTTTGCAATTTATTTACCGATTTCGCGAAATATAGTTCCGGAGCCAAGTTTTGAAAATAGTTCAATATTGTCATGCGGCATTTCAAACATCACGTTTTTGGAAATACACCATTCTGTGCTAGTTTTACATTGTCTGAAATACTTCTGGCCATTTGGGACCCGATATACGAATTTCCCGGGAAACCGGTTCCGGTAGTTCCTTGATATATTTTTGTTTTTCCAGAGTAAAAAAACAGTCATGCGTAAACTCAAATTTCGTGATTTTTCAAGATACATCATTCTGAGCCGTTTTTTGAATTATCCGAAACATTTGTACCAAGGGTTTATTCTGAAACTCATCCAAGAATTCCTTTAAGAATACCTCCTTGAATACCTCTATCGATTCTTCCAGAGATTTCTCAAGTTATCTCTTTATGGGTACATAAAGATATTTCTTCAATGAACTTCTCTTAGGATTCCTCCAGGAAGTCCTGATGGGGTTTCCAGCATTCCCGCCTAGGATTTCTCTAGAAAATTGCTATTGGGATTCCTTCAGGAGCTCCTAGTGGGATTATTCAAGACAATCTCCTGGGATTTTTCCAGGAATTTCTTCAGAGGTTTTATCAAAGAATTTCTCGCGTACCGTTATGTCACACGATATGCTCTGCGTCATTACTGGTATAGTGCCTATCGGTATCCTAGAGACAAAGAGTGCTTTAAAAAGCGCGCCACAAGAGGCATACGCACGACTGCCAGATTGGTCTTCTTGGTCAAATGGCAGCGCGCGTGAGATAGTTCCACCAAAAGATGGTGGGCTCGCAGTTTGATCCCGATGGTAGATACGCAGACAGACGTTCTAGCTCGAACAAATTTATTCAAATTTTCTATGTAAATTTTCACTAGCGACACCTAGGCAACCGATTGCCACAGTGCAGTCGCGAGCAGTTGACAGTTTGAGAAACCACGTGCTTCCAGCCGCTTGCTTACCACCCAATTCACCAAGGAGAATACATTTTACTAAGGTGGCGCAGATAAACATTGCAAACCACTAGTTGTCTCTTCCACTCTTCTGGTGTTCTTATGCAACTAAAATAGTGACGTCACTATTTCAGTTCCATAAGAACACCAGAAGAATGGAAGAGACAACCAGTGGTTTGCAATGTTTATCTGCGCCACCTTAGTAAAATGTATTCTCCTTGCCAATTCACCACCCACCGAAAAATAAAATCAAAACAAACACTGGCAAAATCATTCCTACATTTGCGTCACATTCACAAAGATTTCCCAATGCGAGTGAAGTTCATCCAAATGCAGTTTTATTCAAGCAAATCTATGTAACATAAAAGTAATAATGTGTAAAATATTTTACAAGAGTCCTGCGCTAATTTGTGCAAAAGATTTTAGACATTAAATAAAAGTCATTTACTCTGCACAAATTATGTGGAAACATTATTAGCGTGCAACAGGTGCGGTCTTTTCCCGCCATCCGACTGGAAGACGACCGTGGTGACAGTTGTTGGTCGCAACGCACATGTGAGGCAGCGATTGTATATGAACGCCGCTAACGCCATCTGTTCGCTGATTGCCACTTGGCAATTTGTGGCGGCCATGTTTTTTACACAAGCTGCTTAGTCAAACTTGAACGTCTGTCTGCGGTAGATAGTTGGATTAACAGGCGCCATGGGAAAGTAACACTCCACCTGACTCAGGTCCTTGGTTGCTTCCGACAGTACCTACATCGTTTCGGTCATGTTGGTTCTCCCGAAAGTCAGGTTTGTGCTGGTTTAGAGGAAACGGCAAAACACGTTTTGTGTCGTGATTGCCACATGCGGAGAGGACACAACCCCGGAAAATCTTACGCAGAGAATGTGTAGGGTTAAGTTTGGCTGGAGCACCGTTCCAACGGCTATTACCTATCTTGGAGCTACAGAGGAGCTGGCGCGTGGAACCGGAGAATGGCTTGATAGGGTGTAGATCTACGTTGGCTATCGTGAGGAAGATTCTGCACCCCTCTGAGGAGGAAGATACTTTCACTTCCTGAGGCTTTCATGGCTTGGTGGCTTTTCTACAGATGCCTGCGAATATGAGGTGGCGAAAGTATAGTATACCTGCACCAGCACGCAGAGCCCATCGGGGTTGACGGTTCCAGACCTCATATGATTCTTTTACGTAGTTGTGTTACACTGGTGTGAGGTCTTGGAGGAGTTTCTCGGTTGCGATACAGGTTAATTGTAATACGTACAGTGTCGGACAAAATAATAAGACCACCACCCGTTTTTCATACAAAATGGCTAAGTTTGACGATGTGATACTCGGTTTCTAGTGAACCGATTTGGCTGAAATTTTGACAGTCGCCATGGAATTACGTGAACTTTGATTTGTATTTAATTGATTGAGTTCTGTTCACTACATCAAAAGTTATGGATATACGAAACGACAAAATAATAGGACCACTTTCAGATTGCCATTACCAAAGGATAGGGTAAGGGAGGTATTTTGGACCCCTTTAGGAAGTGGATGAACAATTCAGCGAAAAAAGAAAGTTTCCCCTTCAAAATATGGATAATTTCAGTAGGCATTACGTAGAGCAACATGTTTTCTGTCGAAAAAGGCCAAACAGAACTTAAAATTGTTGTATTAAATACAATAAATATCAAAACTCCTGAAGGATCTCGGGCTTGTATTTTGGACCACCTGATTTTATTTTGGACCATCAAGTGCACATATTTTGGCCCACCAAACTAAACTTCAATTGATTGATGAAATGAAAGCCACCTCCGCAAAAATTTAAACATAGTTAAAACTACGTGAAGTTTACATCTTTTCTATTCATTTTTTAGGCAGGGAACGTTTAAAAATTAGGTAACGGCAAAAAAGATGAAATGTTGTTGCAATTGCCAGTTTTTACGCATTGTAGTATGATGTTTCATAAAAAATGTTACGCAAAACGTGTATTTATTAACTATTGCATGACGTCAATCACCATGCATAAATTACGTAACGTTTTCTAGAAGTGTGAAAGTTTAGTGATTTTGCTAAATATAAAGGCGTTCCACACATATTGTAATGAGTGGAAAGGCCATCAAAAATAAAGTAATTTGAATGAAACGTAAATTGTCAAACATACATTAGATAACACATTGTCTCAGTCATCAACTGATTGCCGAGAAGGACAACTTTTCTAAACTAGGTGACTGAACACCTGAAAACTTCAACTTGTTGAAAAGTTGTTAAAACACAAATCAAATCAAATTTTTTTAACTTGGCGAAAAGTTCGATTTGGCGAACAAATCGAACCCACAACAATCTCATTGTAAAATAAACGTATAACAACCCAGATCACGGGAGGTCCCAACTTATTCTATTTATCTGTTTTTAGAGTACATTAAATACATTGGCATGAATATTTTCTCCCTTAAGAAGGAACTGGAGAGATGGATCTGACAGGTGGTCCAAAATATGTTCACATCTGATTATGTTGAACATATTTTGGCCATAGCTTAAACCTCCATTTTAGTAAATATTATCGCTCCACCGAGGTTAAGAACAGTTTATTTTGAGTTCTTACAATGCCTTAACTACATTCACATGAAATAAATATTTATTTGTTAAATTTAATACCTCTTCGAAGCCGACTACAAATTTGTCACCTTCTTTGTTTTTGGTGCTTTTCCGTGCGTTTCATTGGAAGTGAAAACATTTTCTCTATTTTTAATACTGAACAGCATATTTAACTGACATCCAAAATAAAGGCCATCACATAGTTGTATACTTTTCGTGTTCCAATTAAAAATTACTAAGATTTAGTACAGATTATGTGATAAATATCATAAAACTCTCTAGGTGGGCCAAAATACCTGCCCGGTCCAAAATACCTCCACTACCCTATATGTGAGTATCTGATACTTGATGATTGATATACACGTACTAAAATTAAGGATGCCATTTAAACTTGGGGACATTTTTATTTAACTAACCACAAATAACCATCATAAAAATTTGGTGTTAGAATTTTGTCGCACCGTATATCTGTAACTTTGAAAGTAGTGAACAGAACCCAATCAATTTAATACAAATCAAAATTCCCGTAATTTCATGTCGGCTGTCAAAATTTCAGCCAAATCGGTTTACTAGAAACCGAGTACCATATCGTCAAACTTGGACATTTTGTATGAAATAGGACCGGAGGTCTTATTATTTTGTCCGACACTGTAGGTCAGACGATTGCCGATTATAGAGCAAGCTAGGAACTCGAAAACAAGTGCAAAAATAAATTAAATTCGTACTGTATTCTAAGAAAATCAAGAAAATGTGTCAGAACTTTGTCGTTTAAACTTGTTTATTCTGAATTACTCTGTATTTATTCTAAATAGGAATTGAAATTGTATTAGCAAAATTAGATTGTTGTTTTTGCGTTGTTATTGCTTTGTCAGTTACGCCTTATTCGCGAATTACTCCGGCTTTGTCGCCACAAGTTGTGGGTTTAGAGGAAACGGCGGAACACGTTTTTGTTCTGTCAACCCCAATTGTCTTACAAAGTTACAAGAATTACAAAGGAGATGGTGTGTAGACTCGAGGAGTGACTAGTTCAGACGCTAAGCAAGAAGTGGTTCAAGGGTGCGGAGTCGGCTACGAAGGTCATACCGCTGCCCTGCGATCAAATTCGACTCTTATAGCGAATAAGCGGCCACGGGGAGAACATCTTGGTAGAGTCGGTCTACTGGATTGGATCCGAGTCCGTGGATGGAAAAGAGTCCCCGGTAAGGCCCAGAACAGATGAAGGAGATGCCACCCGGGAAGCTGGCAATGCACCAGCACATTACATTGGTATCCCTCTGAAAGAGCGTGTCATGATATCCGTTGCACTAGCCCCGAAGTAATGCCTTCTAGGTGGTCATGGAGAGACGTATAATAGGTCTTGAATGGAAACGGTTTGCACGCGGGTCGAGGATGCAGTTCTGCCTCCTTCGATAATTGTTGGAGGTAGTCCTTAACTGCATCACCTGGGCCTCCCGTAAAGGATGGTATGGTAAAATTCATAATTATGCAAGTTCAAGCAACAAACATGTTTTATGAATAACTCTGTAAATACTGTACATAAACGAACAACTCTGGAGCTCGATTTGAATTGGTCGTATGTACATTTGTCGATATAAAATTCGATCAGTTTATTTTAGTTATTGTAGCAATATGGAAAATATTTTGGAGACTTTTAATGATGGAACAGGAAGCCTGTTTTGTGATGATTGTGCTGTATGTATCAACTTTGTTCAATTCCAACGGTTTTTGCTATAATAAGCGAATCCAACTGATCGAATTTTTAATCGACAAAAGCACATACGACCTTTTCAAATCGAACTCCAGAACTACAAAGTTAAAGAGGCAAACTAGGTTTGATTCAGAACGTAGAACCAAAAAGGTATGGACAATAATAATCATTCAAAATTAATACCCGATCCCGCATCGA
Organism: Aedes albopictus; assembly: GCF_035046485.1. Taxonomy (NCBI): domain Eukaryota; kingdom Metazoa; phylum Arthropoda; class Insecta; order Diptera; family Culicidae; genus Aedes; species Aedes albopictus. Next base: position 156,902,901 of record NC_085138.1, on the reverse strand, counting down.
TTGTGTGCTAGGCTCTCATTCTAAACACATACCTAAACGGTTCAACAAATTTTAAATCACGAACTTCAAAGCATGTGTTGCTTGCTCGCGCCAGTACCATTCATCCATAGCCGCCGGCCATGAACCGGCAATTAACGTCAATCACACACATGCCGTGGTAAGGAATAGCGAGAAATAACCCCTCACAAACACCTTGCGCCATGAAGTAAATTGTCTTTAGACATCCGCTCATTGCAGTTGACAATGATAACAGCGCAGAGAAGAAAAAAAAACTTAGCTCAAGCCAAATCCAAGCTAATCTCAGTAGGTTTTAGGGGAAGAGGCAGACTTAAGTACTAAGTATGAAATGGTACTCACCTGTTTGCATAGAATCATTTACCGCGCATTATCATCATACACACATGGGTGTTCGTTTCCAGTGCGCGAAAGATGCACCAACAACAGCCAACCAGCCGGTGCCGGTGTTATGAATCATCGCCATCACACGACCCGCGTAATGAATGGATTGTCGGTCGGTCCGGTGGTAGACCATATGTGTTTGGGGCAAAAGAGAAGCGGCAAAGAAAAAGAGCGTTAGAAATGGATTTTACACTTTTGGAAAGCGGTGGTTTAGCGGTTTCTTTTTTTATGGGCAGCACGCATAGCATGCGCCAGCCAGAGTCAGAAAAGGTTAAGCCAATTATTCAGAGAGTTTCGTAATCAGTCTGAATGTGTCATACATTGAATACGTCATCATGGGAAATAGCGGGGAAGGTGGAGTTGGTTTGTTCGGGGAAGAAAGGAAGACTTACCGATCAGATCGTCGAATATGCACAATCCCCACTGCCGGTCGGCCCACGTCCTGGCGGGATCGAGCAGTTTGACAAAGTGTGGCACGACTTGTTGGAAATACGGCAGGAAGCCATCCTTGTAGCTCAGGAACAACGAGTGAACAATGTCGGAGATTCGTGACAGCAGATAGATGTCGGCATCGTCCTCTTCGGCCAGCTGCTCCTCGACTCCCTCGTCGTAGTCTTCCTCCTTGCGGGCCAGGGCACGTTTTTCCTCCTTTTGGAAATGTAGGTTCATGAATTTGTCGATGATCTTGAGCACTTCGTCCATGGTTTCCTTCGAGAGACATGCAGCACCTAGCGTTTCGATACATTTGGCCAGCGAATGCAGAAGCTCGGCTTGTACGTCCGGTTCCGGTTCGGAATCGATGGCTTTCAGCAGTTCCGGGCAGATGTAGAGCCACATTCCTTCCAAGTAGGTCGGTCCCTTGATCTTGGCGCAGTCCAGCAGGTATGGCAACGATTCGGCGGCGGCTGTGCGAACTCCATCGTGGAAGTAGAACTTCAACATCGGTACCATAAGACGAACCACTTCTTCGGCGTAATTGGCGAATCCGTCCTTCAGTTCTCGGGCGTAGCAGACCAACATTTCACATGCCGAGGCCTTGTCCTCCAATCCGGCCGTGCGAATTCCAAAGTTCTGTTGTTCACCCAAATTGACAAACTGCCAATCGTTATCACTTTCCACATCCTGAACTTCATCGTTGTCAAGCAGGGCCACTTCCGGTTTCATGGATGCAGTCCGCATTACCGGTCCCATCACCAACGGCAAGTACTGTTCGAACTGTTTGCCGAGAATCTTGCAGATCCGAGCCCAGGCCGAGATCAGATAGGACGTCTGTGGGTCATCGTCCGGCAGGTCACCTTCGGTGTGGGTCTTCAGCAGCATGTCCATCACATCCGACGCATCGGACATGAACTTCTCCGCACCGACGGCCAAACCGATCAGCGATACACACTCGATAGTCTTTCCACGAAGCAACCGCAGTTCCTCGGTGTTACCATTCTGGATGATGTACTTCAGGCAGGGCATCAACCGATCGTAATAGCCAACGAAATCCTTCTCGGTTGTGTCGGCAACGGAAGCAATCGTGGTCACTACCTGTTCCAGCACCAGCTTCGTGCCCTTTTCAACCAATTCGTTGAACTTGGTGGTGAGGATGTGCTCCAGCTTAGCCATGATTCCTGGAAAGATGTAATGGAATTCAAGGGATTAGGTTTGGCTTTTATTTTAAATCACACAAGAGCAACTTACCATCCAAGTACCGCGTGAGGATATTCTTCGGGCAATCCTCGCTGAAGTTGACCAAAGCGGCACCGGCGTGGGCCTGCACCCGCGGGTTCTGGACATCATCCAGCAAGCTCAACAGCCCCGGAATGACCTGTTCGTGGAACTTCTTTTCGAAAATAGGCGCAAAGTCGGTGGCCATCTGTCCGATGGCGTTACATGCAGCGTAGCGAACCCTCGGGTGCGGGTCCATCAGGAACTTCAGCACTCCCTGCATGATGTTCTCCAGCATGGCCTCCATCTGCTTGTGACATCCTTCGCCGGCGGCGGAAATGGCCATCAACGCAGCATGCCGTTGCTTCCAGTCCGGGCTGCTCAACATGTTTGGAATGTTGTTGACGATGTGCGGCAGAACGGCCTTTCCTCCAAGACCGCAAGCCAAACGGTCCAACGCGGATTCTGCGATAACGTTGTTATCACTGGTGTCATCTTCGCAGATCTCATCCGACACGGACCATTCCTCGTCATCCTCCAGGTCGGTCATCATCTGCAGCACCAGAGGAATCAACGAAGCGACGTACTTTTCGGCACGCTTGCGAACCATGGCTGGGGCATTCTCCGATAGAGAGACCATCACTTCCAGGGCCAGGTGGCGCCAGCTATCCTCGACGTCCGGGCTGCTGAAAACCTTCATGCACATGTCGAAAATGGACTCCAGCTGCGGACGCAGGTATTTCGGAACGCTTTCGGCCATGTCGATCAGCAGCTTGATCAGCGTCTGGTCATCCTGCTGGTCGATACTTTCGGCCGTGATCATGATCACCCGTGGCAACAGATCGTTGAACTGCCTTTGAACATCGTCTTCCTTATCGTGCAACAGGATGAATGCTCCCACGGCACGAACGGCCTGGAAGCGAACCTCCGGATCGGACGATGGGTCCAGGTATTTGATCAACATCTGCTTGATCAGCTGCAGATGCTGGCTCTGCTGGTTGCCGAAGATTCCGGGCACCGACGAGAAGATACGTAGCGCCGATTCCTGGAGCTGGACATTCGGAGCGCTGGCACATTGGAACAGGAACTGCAGGAACTCCGGCCACTGGTTGTTGCCGTCGTCGTCGATAAGATTGCGGGCCACTTCGGCGACCACCTCGCAGATCTTCCGACGCAAGCTGGGGCTCTCGTTCTGTTGTAGCGTCAGCAGGACCTGCTGCTTGAGCTGTTCCTTCGACTCTGGGGGCAGCGGGTTGTAAAAGTCCTGGAATTCAGCGGAGAACAATCGCCTCAGCAGGACGGCTGCCATCATCCGGGCTTCCTCGGTCATTTGCGGGTTCTGGACCGCGCCCAGCAAGTGTGTCACCTTGCCCTCGCATGGTAGGCTGTTAAAGGTTTCCTGGAGGGTGAATGAAGAGGATAACCATACATATTTAAAATAAGTAGGGTAAAGTTTTGTATAATCCAGATTGACATTTTATTATTATGTCATGGGATAAAACGTTTTGCCGAATTGGCGATGAGTTGCTTTTTCTTCGACCATCCTGAAGATACACAAAATACCCAATATTAACTGAAGGGCTTTCTTTGCCTGCCATTGCATGAATTTGTATATTGTGAGGCAAGGACAATGATACACTATGCCCAGGGAGTCGAGAAAATCTTCCCGACCGGATCGAGAATCGAACCCGCCGTCTCCGGATTGGCGATCTATAGCCTTAACCACTAGCAAAGAATAAGAATATCAAGAATGCCCACTCCGCGGATGCTCGGGGGGTCACTACCGCAGCGCTATCTGCGGATGAAAGTTCAACCTTCATGCAATAGTGTGCGTTACTGATTGTATGCGGATACCAAAACATACGCACACCACCTTCTCTTATGACAAATCACGAACACTGTTACATAGAGCTTCCACCTTGAAATGCTTGGAGAGCGCCACTTGTCTTGTTGCTTGACGTTTACATAGAAAAAGGCAAGAGAGAGTATAGATAGCAGAGTAAACATAGATCAGCGAACACCGCTGACTAAAATGTTTCAAGCGTGTAAGTAGTAATTTTCAAGAGTGCGACGATTGAATATGACGTCATGCACTCCACTGATGTTGTCCAATTCGTGACGTCATGCTCGTTTGGATACAGATTTTGACAGTTCGTTTGGATACAACGGATTCATCATCATGGATCTATGTTTACTCTACTATCTATAAGAGAGAGCATTCTTTCTATTTTTATTCTTTTCCACTAGGCTAGCTGGAGATCCATCATCGTAGTTACCGTAAAAAAGGTCCAATGTCCTCCCTGGCCGACTCGTGGCAATCGAAATGCATCCTTAACCCTTTATAAAGCCGAGAAAACTAGAAGAGTTGTCAACGCATACTATCATGGAAATGATTATACCGTGTGCGCACCTAACATTGCGCAGGTCCAAACTTTGCGCATTCTTGTAAAATAATTAAAAAAATAACAAAATGTCAACATTTTCACCAGTTTAATCATTGCACTAGCATTGTGTAAACACAAACATTATTTGACGAAAATTATATTACCATAAAATCTTTGTTTATGTTGAATAATAAACAAAAAATACACAAAAACGTCAAAATTTGCCTCGCCTTAACACGGCTGCCAAGAAGTAACTCTACTAAAAATCAACATTTTCCTCGATAAAACTGTGCAACGATGATTAATTTTGCAGTTAATTGACAAAAAAGGTGATATTCTAGTAATATCAATCACAGTTCGTAATATTTTTTTCAATTTAACTAGTAAATAGTGGTGCGCAATGTTTGGAACCAATATTTGCACTGTGTTCCTAATTTTTGCGCACTTTCAGTAAATGCATGATGAACGTGAATACATGACTTATGAACCATTTAAATATTATGTAACAATTGTATTGACAATTTCAGGCCTGCCTCCACCATGTAGCAAATTTTGTATGGAAATTAGTAGAAAATTGTATGAACCGTAGCACTACGGCAGGCACTCTTGGTCTGTCTACAATGTTACGTGATTTGTGAACAGTCCTTCATTTGACTTTTCCGGCGGTCAATGTTAGGGACGATTCAAATATGACGTCCACTATTTTTTGAATTTAAGACCCCCTCCTCCCCCGGGTTACCCCGTCACACTTCATAGTACCTATACCTAATACATGGCATATCACACTTTTTCAGACAACTCCAACCCCACCCCCCTCCCACCAAAGATGGACGTCATATTTAAATGATCCATTATTGTTCCTATCCGTAACGACCACTCCATTTATCAGGAAGCTTTTACCTTTGATCTCTACCCACTGGAAAACCCCTCATGAATTTTGTATTGTTCACAGGGTAGGTGCCTAGTACGAACCGCAGACGAATTCAAGAACTGCCGGAGGCCTCCGTCGCCCCTGTCTCGTAGGACAAAGTATTTCAACAAAGATCAGTTAAGAGCACACTACCTGAATAACTTTAGTTCAATGGGGAAACATTAAATAATAGTATTTTTGATGACTTTTTCAAGCAATCCATAGCATGCGCAAAGTTAGGCACACCATGCGCAAAGTTAGGAACAATCGAAGATTTTGTGCGCAAAGTTAGGAACAAGGCAATGCAATAGTTTATCTATTTTAAGTATTTTTTGGTTCATATTATGATTTTTTTAAATATTGCAGACTCAAAGAAGGATCATTAGTCTATTGTATGAGCATGTTGTTCATGATATTATTTGTTTATTTGTATTTTTTATAACGATTAGAAATTTGATTTTTCTTAACCGCGCAAAGTTTGGTGCATACACGGTATACCTACATGATTACATGTACAAAACAATTTTTGTTTGAAAGAAACTCTCAAAAATCTAGGTGACAATATAGTTGCCACTGCCCGTTGAGGGTACTTTTCTTCTTTTGACTTCGACAAAAAGCCGGAAAAGAGATTTTAAACTGGATTAGGGCTTAACCCATAATATAAACTGTGTTGTTCAGCTCATGTCAACCCATAATTTGATTATTTCTTTAAATATTTACCGAATCTAAAATTTTTCAATAAGTTTGAGCTTATTTTATTCACGCGGTCAAATTTAGCCATTTTTGATAATACAAATGGTTCCCAAATTGTTGTGAAAGCTTTGTTTAGCACCAAAAAATTACCAGGCATTGCTGGTAATCCCAATTTTGCGTAAACCATAAAAAAAGTTCGAAATAAATTGTTACAACACAGATAAAAATACAAACAGCAGGTGGCAATATAGTTGCCACTGCCTTATAAAGGGTTAAGGTGCCTTCTTCGTGGACACCAAAACTAGGCATGCGAAGATCTATCTTCTTGATTCTTCATATCCATCATCTTTTTTTGCTTCCCGGCTGTTGGGGAAATTAACGTGGAACAATTCGTCATTGAAATAATCGTCATCATCAAATTTTGAAAAGCAGTTTTCTCGTTCAAAACTAAAGTTTTTGCAGCGAAAATATATTCATTGTATTCCTCATGAGCATAGGGATTCAGTGAATACATTTTCATAATCATTAATTTAATTTACAGCGAAAAAACTGCTTTTCGATTTCGGAAAAATGATGACAAATGCTTGAGCCTTAAGCACCCACATATAAAAGGCTGAACTTTTGTTGCATCCATCATCTTAGTAGCCATAAAAAGGACCAATGGCCACTAGACTGGCCCAAATATAAAAATGTCGAAAAAGTCCATGGGGCACCCTCTAGAATCGTGCCTCTGGATGAGAAGAGCAATGTGTGAAAATTTCAGCTCAATCGGTTTAAAACTGGGCTGGCGCAAATGAGTTGAAGGTTTGTATGGGATCTTCAGTCCAAATATATGCGAAATTGGATGACCTTCAGTCTCTCATTCAGCACGCTGGTTGAAAGAGTTTGATTTGGCTCATAATTGAAAATATAATAGTTGATACCCTAAGAAACAACTTAGCAGAAGACCATATAATGATAAAACTTAATTAAGTTGTGCTTTCAGCTAACGAAAGTAGGATGAGGACATCTTCCCCTGTTTTATCTTGGTTGTTACATGCAGCACGTGTTTGCTGTTCGAAACTTGCGCTATCCATCATCCATCATATTCTGAGATAAATCGAACTCGCTGAACCGGCGAAATGAGTGAGAGACTGTAGGCCATCCAATTTCCCATATATTTGGACTGAAAATCCCATACAAAGCATAAACTCATTTGCGCCAGCTCAGTTTTAAACCGATTGAGCTGAATTTTTCACAGATTGCTCTTCTCATTCAAAGGCACGATTCTAGAGGGTGCCCCGTGAATTTTTCCAACTTTACTTTCTCGCCATACAAATGTGGGCCGGTCTAATGGCCACTGTTGACTACGCCTCTGGCATAGGAGCGCACCTCCATCCAACTTCCCTAATCCTCACGAACATCAGTAAACGCAGGTATAGTACGGCACCTTCTTCTCAGTGGACATTGGTCGAACGTCACAAACTGACACGCTATTGTATGCTAGATCCAGTATATTTCAATAGACCGAAACCATTCATAGTGAAAACTCACAACAACAGTGTTCACGTGTTTCTAAAATTAATCCTAAAATTACGATTTAGTGCAATTTTTATTAAAAAATTCGATCATAATCAGTGCATAAAACTCTGGTAATATTTCTTGAACTTATTCTACGCTGAAATTTAATTATTCTATTAACATACTCTCCTGCAGTGATCGCATTACGTTTTGTTCAAAAAACCTAAGATCTACTTACACCTAGAACCTACATGCAAATGTAAATCATATGAGCTTAAATATCGTCAGAGGCGTCTCGTGTCCAGCAGACTGACCTGTTCTACAGATTACAATTGTACTATAGAAAACACGTTTAGAGTTATTTGATACTACACTGCTAGTTTTTTTTTTTGTTTCAGTAATGTGATTTTTAACATAAGCTTATTTTTACCTTCTTGTTTGTTTACCATCGTCTGAAAAATATCTTCCACATTCTCAACTTAAATAATTATGTAGAGAGCGTCGTTTACCTTTGCTTTTTTATGTATATACATAAATACAAAGTTCTCAATTTATTCATTAACTTAGATATAATGATTACATCTTCGAAATAATCTTTTGAAGATTATGCCTAATCTAATGTTTTTTTTTTCTTGACGTAAATCGAATTTAAGCAAATTTCTGTGTATTTCAACAGATATTTGGGCGCTCTAATGCACATCTGAATGCGAATCAGATGCACCACTTCCGAAGTTAGGTATCTCGGACTTGAAAAATCCATTTTCGGTGAAAGCCGTTTTCCAAAGTTCTTCACACACCGACCATCATGTCCAATATTTTTTTTGTTCGGCAAATGTTTGGAATTTCCACCTCCATAAACTGTTTTAGCCCGTATCATGGCCTCGAAGTTAAAGTTGGGAAACCGTTGCCAACGAACTATAGAGCACATTTGGCACCCCGTATTCCAAACTCGCGCGCGCTGGATGTAATGCATCACAAGTGCGCACTGCATTGCCTGAATGTCTCTGGCTGCGCAAGTTGTTCTCAGCCTACGTAGAACGAAAAACCGAGACGCCCCAGATCAAGCTTTGCTACACACATGTAAACTTTTCATTGAAGAAGCTCTTCGCGTTTAGATGTGTGACTTTGGTATTCATCGCTTGTGGCTCTAAAGAGCATGCTAACAATCATTTACACACATTTGAGAACCTGATCAGCAAGTATAGCAAACACATTGTTTAAATACTATGAAATCAATGTTCGGTATTCCATATTTTTGTTGTAGCTATTGTTAAATAATCATTTATTTCCCAACAACGATACAGCTTACAATTTTTAGCACTCTAAAACTGTAAATTTTCAACATGATTTTTAAGACTTTAATCGATTACGCTTAGCGTGCGTGTACGCGTGAGAAGTAGGCGGGAAGTGAAAAATGGAAAGAAACGTTGACAACGCTGCTGCTGGTTCTACACGAGTAGGGAACGTATGAGCGTAGAGTAGAGTGAAATGAATTCGCATGAACACTGCCATTCGGAGGCAAAAAAAGTGAGGAAACTGTTGGTTTGGCAACAACATACTACGTTCGCATGAATCGGGGAACTGGTGGCCTGTGGTTTCGAAGAGTCAAGCAAGAGAGAGCTGCGCAAGGTTGGCTCTCGCATGCTCTTGCTGTATGGTTTTTGCCGGTGGATGGCTAGGAGTCGTCTTTCGTTCTCCAAAAGCCGGGAACGATGTTTGCGCCTTGTGTGCAAGTTGTTATGGGGTGTGTGCGGTGAGGGTTTTAATTTAGTTTATTCTTTTAGTATAGGTATCTACTTGAAGATTATTTTACAAGTTTTATTCTCAGCCTATACCCGTTCCAAGAACAGGTCGAACATGTGGACGAGGCGCCTCTGAATATCGTTAAAATACTTAAATCTAGAATGTTTTAGTACGATCGAGTGTCAAGTACGGTGAATTGTAACTTCTCAGCTGAGAACTAAGATCAGATCGCGACTGCATCGCATGACCTTTACAGACCGAGCTCCACAGGTATTGCACAACGAGACAAAACGTAAGTCAAAATGGGCAAAACCCCACTTATGTACATTAACACTTAGTGATTAAAATCTCCGGAACAGGAATGCAAACATGTAAATTAACACATATATTTATGTCAAACCATTCGCAGGAATATATTAATATCCACATAGAAACGTAAATCCTACGCATCTGGTCGTTTGTGGTATTACTATACCGGAAATCATCTCCGTGCCATCGTTTGTTGGAAAATTCCCAACAGCCACTATGGCCCTCCCGTGGACATCGGAATGTGACCTGGAGAAACCTGTTTATAGGACGGTCAGACCATGGTGCCAAAACTAGGCATGCGACGCCTCTATCTTCATGATTTTTCAAATCCATCTCCTTATAGTTCCTACAGGAGTTCCTCCGGGAGTTCTTCCAGGGGATCCTTCGAGAGATCCTCCAGGAATTCCTCCGGAAATTCCTCTAGGAATTCCTATGGAAATTCCTCTTGGAATACCTCCGGAATCCTCCAGAGATAATCCTCCGGAAATTCCTCTAGGAATTCCTCCGGAAATTCCTTCAGAAATTCCTCTGGAAATTCCTTTAGGAATTCCTCCGGAAATTCATCTAGGAATTTCTCCGGAAATTCCTCTGCTAGGGATACCTCCAGAAATTTCTTTAGGAATTCCTCCGGAAATTTCTCTAGGAATTTCTCCGGAAATTCCTCTAGGAATTTCTCCGGAAATTCCTCTAGGAATTTCTCCGGAAATTCCTCTAGGAATTTCTCCGGAAATTCCTCTAGGAATTTCTTCGGAAATTCCTCTAGGAATTCCTCCGGAAATTCCTCTAGGAATTCCTCCAGGAATTCCTCCGGAAATGGAATAAAATACATGCACTGTAGAAATATGATTTGAAAATTTCTAGAAAATGCATCAAATTAAAACCATGGATTGAGAAACTTATAGATCCTATCAACCAACAAAATCAACGTAATATCTCATCGACAAAAACCCTTCCACAATAGGAGGCAATCAGTGAAGTACTAGATTGAAAGTAGTGAGCCGGATTTTTGTATGGTGAGATGATCAATTCTCCATTTCTGCAAGAAAATGGTGCAAACAGCGTGGGTTATATGATTTATTGGCTAATTGGATGCTGTTTGAGCAAAAGTTTGGATAACTGTGTTGTTGAAGTTGCAAGAAAAAATAATACAGCAACACAGTTATCCAAACTTTTTCTTAAACAGCATCAAATTAGCCAATAAATCATATAACCCACGCTGTTTGCACCATTTCATTGCAGAAATGGAGAATGGGGCACGTTCGGTGTAGTACTAGATTTGTAGTAATGAGCTGAATTTTAGTATGGTGAGAAGGTCAATTCTCTGTTTCTGCAATGAAATGGTGCAAAAAGCGTGGGTATTATGATTTCTTGCCTAATTTGATGCTGTTTGAGCAAAACTTTTGATAACTATGTTGTTTATGTTGCAAGAAATGGAGAAAACAACAACACTGTTGCCCAAAGTTTTGCTCAAACAGCATCAAATTAGGCAAGACATCATAATACCCACGCTTTTTGCACTATTTTATTGCAGAAACGGAGAATTGACCTTCTCACCATACTAAAATTCAGCTCATTACTACAAATCTAGTACTTCATCGATCTGTCCTATTGACAAACTTGTGTTTATTGTGGTGTACGTTCAGATGTAAACAAATTTCTTGCGATTTCGCAAAACCAGTTACCTAGTTCTAGCATTAAGGGGACAATAATACTCACGCTTTTTGCATCATTTCTTTGCAGAAACGGAGAATTGACCTTCTCACCATACTAAAATTCAGCTCATTACTACAAATCTAGTACTACACCGAATGTGCCCCATAGTAACTTTGCAACATAATCAATTTCTTTCTAAGGAAGCTAGGGGACGATTTTTCTAACGTTGTCCTCAGTCTGTCCAAAATACATGAATTACCCTATTCCTGGGAAAAATTAAAATTTTCAATGTTGTACGTTATATCGAAGCAAAATGTACGTTATAACGAATTTGCTATATCGAGGGTACGTTATATCGAAGAATACCTGTATTTTAAAATGCGCAAATATTTGCCTTGAGGTATGCAAGCATAAAGCGTATAGGGTAACGGTCGAATTTTGGACCCCTAGAGGACATTAGTTTGAATTTAAGCTGAAATCAAACAGATTCAGAGGGTGTTACACATAATGATGATGTTGGTATGACCGTAAAAGCCTCCACTGTCCGCCAAAAATACCCACAAGGTCATTTCTGACTGAAAGTTTCATGAAAATAACTGATTTTTGAAGCATCAGTTTTCACTGTTTTGGACACCCCAATGTATTTTGGACCCTCTTATGTATATATTTTGGACACCCGGTGTTTAAACCCGTTTGAAACAATTTCCGAAGAATCTGCCACTTGGATATGCTTGATCACATCCTAATTACTTGATTGACAAAGGCTGATTAGACGAACTTAGCGAATTTAATGCGCTAGAATGATAAACGTTTTTGTTTACATCTGCCAGTTTCCTCAGCACCACTTTCTCTTTTCGTAAACATGCCGCGACACTGGCACGTATGACGAGATTTACAAAAAATAATTTCAAGGCTAATAATAATATTTCTAGTGAGGAAATGATTGCTGCTCGTGCAGTACAATGTAATTTAGCGAATGGTTCTAAAAATTTCCGTCATCTCTTCATTAAATCTGTGAAAGTTATGATAATACGACCCAGGGGGTCCAAAATATATGGGGGTCCAAATTATATTGGTTACCCTAGTATCTGTATATGCACAAAAATACAAGCCAATTGATATGAAGTTGACTGAGTTATAACCAGAAAAGGGCCACACTAGTACACTTCGTTGACTTCTGCAAATTGATTCTTTACGAACAAATTTACATATTCAAGAAGTTAAAATAACATGCAAACAAGTTCATTTATAGGTAGGTGCATATAACTATGCTGCAACTAGGCGCCACACATAACATATGCAGCTCGAACAGCAAATATTCATGACCGTGTCATGTGTCATGCAATTGAATATCGATTTTTGTTATTGCGATGGGGACAACAAAGAGTGTCCAAGAATGCACACCATAACAAGAATTTAGCATGAAATTTGAAATGTGAGAACTATAATAGGTAAATAACAGCTTCAATTCCAGCATTGAAACTTCTGGAACAAAAGTTAAGCTCTTAGAAAGTCCACCGCAATCATCTCCACCGGCCACCGAAAGAACAACCAGCCCGCTATCTGCTGCTAACGGTGCAGCGCTGGTTTTCCCCCTTGCCAGCTCTGACGGTGGAAGGTGGCAAATTTTCTCCCTTGCATGCATTTAGCTTTTTTTTTCACGGTCACACGCGCTGCCCGACTGACTGACTGCTGCTGCTGCTGCTGCTGGGGCACCACCGCCTGTGATTCATAACTTTTTTCACTCTTCTTTCCTAGGGCTTTTCACCTTTCAATCATTGTTCATTCACAAGTTTCCCTTTGGCACACTTTCGCAGTCCATTGGCTTCGGGAAAGTTCGGTCCATCTTCCGGAAGCCCCATCCCGCATCAGAAATCGCACCAAAAAGCCACATTTTTCTCCTCTATCGCCCGGAAAAATCGTCTTCCGCAAAAACACGTTGTCGGAGATGAGTGATGGAAAGACGGTCGAAGAAAAAGCAACAGCGCACTAGGGAGAAACAGCTCCCGTTTTGGACCACTTTTACACCACTTCCCGGCCGAATTCCGACCGGAAACGATCACCGGCACCACAGAGCACCCGAAAAACGTACCTCGGCCTGCGTTCGCACTTCGTTGTCGGTCGAGAGCAGGGAATTTAGCAGCTGGTGAAACTGAGCCTGATCCGCAGCCATTATTTCGCATTTACAAAAGAGAACCACTCAGAACTACACTGACGGAACGTGCTGCAACCGAACCACACACAGTGAAGAAGCGTAGAAAACGCGCGGGTTGCGAGCGACTGCTGGCGGCTGCTGGGGCGGCGGCTCTTCGAAGGGACGAAACGCGGCGGCGGAAAGGGAACGGTTTTCGGGCTGCCAGATGAGACCGATTTGACAGTTACCTGACAGCGCCGGCGGCGACTTGGGCGGCTCGTTGAGCTGCAGAATCCAGCAAATCGGCCAGAGCGGGCGAGGGTTCTGCTCGATGGACGAATGATTTCGTACCTACAGGGAACGTTCAAAAATTACGTCCAACATTTGGGGGAGGGGGGGGGGGTCTAGAAAAGTGTGACAGTACGTGTATTGGGTATAGGGAAATTGCGTGACAGAGGGGGGAGGGGGGGTCTAGAAATCCCGAAAAACGATGGACGTAATTTTTGAATCTTCCCATTTTTGAGTTCAGGCCAAACATTTCAATAGGTCCTATCTGCACTTGAGAGGCTCTCTTTGTTCACTTTCTCTTTCAATTATTGCAATGTAATGGTACACTTTTCAACTATTTTTTGCAGTACTAATCAAAAGACGATTGTTTTGACCATCGTTCAATGCAAGGAGACAATCATAATACAAATAAACAGCTGAGATATTAACGAAAGAGAGGGAAACCAAAAAGAGCCTCGCTTCTGCAGATAGGACCTTTAGACATGTTTGGCCTGAATTGTAATTGTAATTTTTATTGAAAACGATAACCGGTTAGTTTACACTTTTTATCAAGGATTACAGTAGACGATCGATCGGTGCAAACGGTTTAACTGCAAAGCCTTTTAAATGAAAGTCCGCTAAGTGCAAACATTTTGCAGTTATCGCTCCGCTTTCCGTCAAAATGAAATGTCAACAGCGATGCGATGTTTTTGTATGCATTTTTGTTGCAGTGCGATGTTTTCCGATTGCACATTCGCTGCATTCTGCACAGGCTCCTGGCACCAATGAATTTTATCGTAGCCAACATCTAACCCCTTTATACTAATATTCGTGTGAATTGAAACGAGCGTGTAATCAAAAAACTCTGCTTTAATAGTCCATTTTACGAGCCGCCCGCATAGAAAAATACAATTGGGTTGTTTAGTGAATAAAATATTGCTAGTTTCTATAGCCTAATCGAAAGACCTCATTTTTCTGAGTATAACGTGATTTTATTGGATTCCAATACCTTTGAATTAATGGTTAAATTAACAAAACAGTTTTCATTTTTGTGGATAGAATGACAGTTCAATCGATAAAGTGACAGTTCGACCCGAACAAAAAAATTTCCCCATACAAACTTCAAATGCATTTTAAAAATAGTTCCCGAACTCCGAAAATTCTGAAATTTTGGATTTCGACTAATTGTTGGGCGGAGAATCCGATTATGAAATAATCCGGATACCCCTACACTGAAAAAAATCCAAACTTAAAATTTATAGAGTCAGCACCTTTACAGTTCATAAGACTCCTCGAGAATTATTTTTATGTGTGGTAATATAAACTTTATGTCAAGCTTTTTACATTTCATCAGTCGACCAATATAAAGTGTATACGGTCGTTTTGAACTTTATGTTTGTGCAAACATTAAAATTATAAGGTTCTCTGTTATAGTTAAAAATTATAGAGGTTCACTTATAATTATAATGTTTGGTTTCCAGCCACGAATTGAAAGAGATTTGCAACGGTCGGCAACAGCTCTCCATGTTGATTTGCAGCAGAAGGACAAGCGCTTCATCCAAAAAGCTTCGAAGGCTGTCGGTAAGTAACTGCAATAAACGTGCACATTTTGCAATCATAGCTTTGCTTTATTTACAGGGAAGCATCGTAAGAACCGTGGGAAATAAGAGCGGTCACAAAAGCCAGCAGGAAAAGCCATCGAAAGCATCAGTGCCACCGTGTCACCGTTTGAGACTGCGCAAAACTCCTTCGACACCGATATTTTCGTGCTTCATGCTTCCAGCGATCCAACCTCAATCGGTTTCCGGACCACCGTCCGAAAATAGCGGCTAAAAATCTGGAATGTTTGGACCTACGGATATCCAGTGAAAGCCATCAATGCCATCTTCGCCAACACCAGCACCAGCATGAGCAACGGGACGGCGAAGGTATGAACGGGATGTTTGATCGCCAACGGAACCAACGTCAGCATCTTCACCAGGACCTGCCGCGACCGATCCATGTAAAAGACTGTTTCCAAGGTGCTGCCTCGGGTGGTGCGTCCGGACGATCTTCAAACTGCATCATTTGCCTAATAAAATATATGTATTTAATTCAATTTACATCAGATTGTTTTAATCAAAATAAGATTGAAGAAACATTATTAAATTAATTATAACTTTCAATTGAACAAAACTTATAAATATTATGTTTGCATGGCTAATATAAATCATAAACCTCACACATAAATTTCATGAATCGTCATTAATAGTTTCTATTAGATTTGAAACATAACTGTCATAAGTGATACACGGTATAATTTTTATTTCTCTCTCATATAATATTTATTTGTGAATACAAATTGCAAAAATCTATGTAGTTTCACTTATAAAAGTTATCCAGCTTTCCACGCTAGCCATAATGGCGGATGCCATAAAAATTTTGACAAGATCTGTGCCCTGTGCACTGAACTGAAATTGAAGAAAACAGTCTCAGCAAACCTTGAATTTGCCAAACATGTTTGTTGATTTTGATGTCACCTAACCAACCGTTGATTTGTAAAAATTTTCAAAGGCGATAAGGAAGGTTTTTCAAATCAGTTTTGTAGTTTTTTTTTATTATTTTCTTTTCGTTTTAGATTTAATTGAACTAAGCTTGAATGTGGATCTCGTGCACGATCC
Organism: Aedes albopictus; assembly: GCF_035046485.1. Classification (NCBI taxonomy): domain Eukaryota; kingdom Metazoa; phylum Arthropoda; class Insecta; order Diptera; family Culicidae; genus Aedes; species Aedes albopictus. Next base: position 156,886,596 of record NC_085138.1, on the reverse strand, counting down.
CGTGAAATAATGTTGGAGAATTATCCGTTCAAACGATTCCGATGAGTTGGACCAAGAAATGCGAATTTTCGTCGGTTCCCATTGCTGCATCATTTTTTCTTTTGAATCCCAGAATTTTCCCTCAAAAATTGTAACTGTAATCGCCCCAAATACCTAACCAGATGGAATCTGCTTAACCCCGTTACGAATCGTAAAAACACGTGATCTTCTCATAAATGTGAACTCATAAACTGAAATCTCCATCGGAAAATTAGAAGATTCGCTTCTAAATGCTCATTGAATGTCATTTTCTATCTTTAATTATTGGAAAAGGGCTGCTTCATGCGCTTTTCTCATTACACCAGACCGAAACCGGAAAAGCTCCGCTCGAGCCACTTCTACGTACCTACCAGACATCTTATCATCTAACAAAATAATGGCATGAGTTTCTCTACGCCCTGTCGTGGAACACGTGGGACCCTATCCGGTCCTGGTTCGGTGCAATGTCTATTCTCATTACTTAAATGTATTTAATACGTTAAGGAACATTTCCGGGATAAGTAGAACATAAGCCTACTTAAGGCCCATCTGTAAGCGATCTTTGGTTTGCATATGACCGTTCTTGTGGAATCATGAATATGATTTACAATTACATTTATTGAAGCGAGAATGTAGTTCGCGATTTTCATCGTCTGATTAGCGGACTGACACCGGGGTACGGTTTGAGAACCCCGGTTGAAAATTGCCCAATATATGGCGTCAGGTGGTAACCCGATGGATGACAGGTGGGACACAACCACGGAACGGGGCTCTGCAGGAAGCTAGATCGGGCGGTGAACGAAATCCGTGAAAGGTATGTCAAATAGCGAACATCGATGCGTGACTTTTTCTTTTGGTATGATTTGTAAAAGTTGTCCGGCTTTGTAGCTTGGTTAGTGATTCGATTCGCATGATCCAAGGTCGAAAGCCTGCCAAGCAATGGCCTGAGTGTCCTCCAGTGCCGGCCGTGGTGTTCCGAACGTTTTCACCCGTGGGCAGGTGCCCCGCTTTGCGCCACCTTTTCGGGGTGGTAAGTGAAGTTCCTGGAGCACATCCTACCGCTGGCGTCTACCATTGTCGTTTCTCTACCGACACCGTGGTCAGTGTTGCATCTACCACGATACTGTAGCCACAGTTGTAGCTCGCCATTGTTGATCGTCACACGACCCCCCTCCTCCCCCCTGCACACGTGGCCACTGAAGCCTCCGCTGCCACGGTTCGTCAACAGCGCCGTCAGTCCGCAATTCTTGAACGTCCGCGGATCCTCTTCAAGCCAGCCGCTTTGCACGCGACCACCGAAGTTGCCGTTGTTCCGGAAGACCGCTTTTACCGACACCCGTAGGAACCTCCCAGAAACGTGCGTGGCTGACTGCCTTCGTGGATAACCCCGCATGCCACCGCCTTGACCTCCTGACATTTTCGCAATACGGATACGGACGCTGACTGAAACTCATGCAGTAATTCCTAAAATAAGAAAAATTGTAAATTATGGAATTTAAAGGAAAAAAATGGAAGCAATAATATCACGTCTGACAGGTAACAACAAAACGGTTAATTTTAGATAGCACAGCTTGCTGAGAACATTTTCTTCAATTTCAGTTCAGCGTAGGGCACAGTTCTTGTCAAACATTTTTATGGCATCCGCCATTATGGCTAGCGTGGAAAGCTGGATACGGAAAATCGCCTCAGTGTAAAGAACCCAATTCACGGTATCACTCATATTATAAGAAATTGGTTCGTGGAATGATTATGATACAAGTTTTAATAATTGTATGATTGCATGATTGAAAATCAAAAAATGATATTATTCAGTACTTTTTAAGGATCATAGAACTTATGGTAACGATTAACTCAATGATAAATAAATAATTTTGAATAATAAATTCCCGTGAATTCATCGATTCGATTGCTCTGAAAAGTACAGACGAGGAATCACTGTTTCGGTTTCTTACATTAGGGAACCCCACAATGCCCACAATATTGACCGAGTTGTTCACGCACTTGTAAATTAGGTCGGGAAGGTCATAATATCTCCTGGTGGCAATAAAACGGGAAGCACACTGGAATGGAATCACATCACTATTTCACTGCTACGCGGCATCCAAATCTATGCATTATCACACTATGGTGATGATGCAACGAAGCCCGTGTACATTGGCCAAATTACATTCACAGCGACTATTTTCGGGGCTAAAGGGTGCAGTTCCTAGTAGGCAATCCGATACGCACCGGCTAAGGATAATGCTAACTTACTTGCATATTTTGCAACGGTATTCCATTTTTCTGTCCTCCTGCTACTTCCTTTAATATCACTACTTTCGAGCCACCCGCGAGCACCAAGTCGATATGGTCCCATGGGCAGCGCGCGAGGAAAAAAACAACTAGCCGATCACCGCAGTTCGAGTCTACGATGGTTAAAAAAAACTTCGAAATATAAACAGAACGGGTTACGTCATGAAGCATGACAGATTGTCCCGCAGGGGTGTGCATTTTTTTTCAAGCCGATAATGCAGAATCATGAAATATTTCAATCTTGTTTATATTATTCAGTGAATCATAAAATTAATGATAAAGTGATTATAATGTGAATGATTTGACAATATTTTTGTTCGCGAAAATGACCATTTTTGAATGGTAACGATACTAACCAACCCATTCGGTCTATCATTCAAACTCCAAATATGATACATGTTATCACCAATATGATTCTCAGTATCATTGATCTATCATACATTTTATGATACTACGTATAATCGAGAAACGATCAATTGAATCATAATCGTATGATACCGTTTTATGCGGGCGATTTTATGAACGAATTTTGACAGGAGGTAGCGTCCAATAACTCGTGAAAATCAATCCAGCTTTTTACGCTAAACCGAGGGGTGATTCGAATATGACGTTTCTTGCCGACAATCGAATTTCAGTTCAATGCTATCCTAGTAGACTGTTTGAGAGTTGTTGATTGCAGTGTCAAAAATTTTCACGGTTCATACCAACAGTAATCCTCAGCGTATTTCAGGTGTTTTCTATTTATTCTGCAGGACAAATTAACTTAAGTTTTTCATTCTTTTTAGGTCAGCTGCAAGGAATACAACGCATAATTGACTGGATTTACATGGGAAAATTTGTTAATGACACTCTTGACGACTCAATCTTGCCCTCATAGTGTACCCTTTTGGAGGTGTCCATTGGAAAACAGCTTAAACAAATGTTTTTCTTTAAAAAACTTCGTATACAGCAGAATATCGTCTAAATATCGATCTATGTAAATGAACCAAAAATAATGCGAATGGCTAGGGAAAGTAGGGATCACAAGTCTTGGGTCAATATTTGAATAGCAATAAGTTAATCTTGATCAAGTAAATAAAACAAATTCTACTGTTATTAAAAATATTTGCCGTTCAGTTCTTTATAATAAAAACATATTGTTTGGATAATGCGTCCAGGTCAAATCCAGGAATAGTACGTTGCCAAAAGTAGAATAGTTCTTTGCGAAATAGCTTTTCCACTGCGTTGCCGACCATGCTGAAGTCGGGTGAGTGCGTGAAAGTTTTTGCCAATTTAGGCAATTTGTACTCTTGGGCTTCCAATTAGATTGCGTTACACCTGCTCGCATTTGACCTAAAAAGGAACTTAACACTAGATTAATTGAAGAATAAATAGGATAACAGCTTAAAAATACGCTGAGGGTCGCTGTGGGTGCGAAACAAATCTAGTGAAAACTTTTGACACTTTCATAAACAAACTCTCTTACAGTCTACTAGGATGGCATTGAACTGAAATTCGGTTGTCGGCAAGAAACGTCATATTCGAATCACCCCTCCGGTTAGCGTAAAAAGCTGGATATCATCATCAACATTGTTGTCACTTCGTAAAAAGGCTCATTGTTTAATGATGTGAGCCACACAGAAAAAAATAAATGCAACCCGCCCTATGTAATTCATTCCGATGTACTAAATAAGGGAACGTCCATAAATTACGTCACGCTTTGTGGGGGGAGGGGGGGGGGTTCAGCAAAGTGTGATGACCCATACAAAAATTTCAGAGGTCTCATACAAAAAGTGTGACATAGGGGGGAGGGGGGGGGGGGTTCAAAATGGTCGATTTTTGCGTGACATAATTTGTGTATCACCCCTAAGAGTACCAACTGAGCTAGTGAAGTTCCACACTAGCGCAAGCACTGAAACGCCAATAAAAGCTATTCCCTGTTGGCGTTCGCTTGGCCCGTTGTCGCTCGGTATGTATGAGACTTGTATGAGACCTCAACATTTTTTGTAAGGGTTGTCACGTTGGGCAAAACCCTCCCTCCCCCTAGGGCTGTGACGTAATTTGTGTACGACCCCTTTGCAATCTGGAGGTTCGTTGTTTGATTCCAAGTGCAATATTTTTTTTATTAGTTTTTTTAGTATTTTTTTTGTGTTTTGCTGGTGGCAACATTGACTTCGTCGGCTAGGCGCACTTTGACGCAGAGCGAAACAAAACGAATGAAGATTTTGTTTTCGTCTCGACGCAAGTCCCCGGTATGGGCTTGTTCACAAATGTCATAACGCTGGAGGGGGTGGGTGGGTCCTTCATGGTGTTACAGCCCGAACAAATATTTTTTCTTTCCATATAAACAGTGTTACGAAGGGGTGGGTGGGTGCCTAAACAGGCCAATTTTGGCGTTATGATCTTTGTGAATGAACCCTAATATTGCGCAGTTCCCACCCAACTGGACCCTTTTCGCAGTTAGTATAAGTGCGGGATCGTGAATAAAACTGCGATTTTGCATCGAATCGTGTCGGTGTCTTCTGCGCACTTATTCAGCACTTTGTAATGCATAAGTGCGCCGAAGACACCGACACGATTCGATGCAAAATCGCAGTTTTATTCACGATTCCGCACTTATACTAACTGCGAAAGGGGTCCAGTGGGGTGGGAAATGCGCAATAGATTTTTGATTTTCTCAAAAACCCAGCAAAACCATCATTTCGGCATTAACATGTCTAAAGGGTCTAACTCGTTTTGTAAACAAACATTGTTTCTGTCGCTGTAGGGTCTATCTCGATCCGACCAGGCTTCTGGGGGCCGTTATCAGAAAGAGCGAAGATAGATCTTTCTGATAACGGCCCCCAGATGCGTGGGTGGATCGAGATAGACCCTACAGCGACAGAAACAATGTTTGTTTACAAAACGAGTTAGACCCTTTAGACATGTTAATGCCGATTTGCTTTTCCGTGTAGCGATAATCAGCCGCCCGACGGCTAATTAGAGATGACCAATAATTTTGGTCGGTCAAGGGAACGTTCAAAAATTACGTCCAACATTTGGGGGAGGGGGGGGGGTCTAGAAAAGTGTGACAGTACGTGTATTGGGTATAGGGAAACTGCGTGACAGAGGGGGGAGGGGGGGTCTAGAAATCCCGAAAAACGATGGACGTAATTTTTGAATCTTCCCCAACCAAATTCGACCAAGTTTTGCTAACCCCTGTCGAAAAAGTGACATCGAGAAACGTCAAAACAAACTACACGCTAAGCTCAGCTTACTCATAAATGCGTAGTTCATTTACCCATATTTGAGTTTTGCATGCAAAACCTATTTTATGGGTAAATTATACCGATAAATATAGGTAATGTTTACTCATATTGTGATCAAAGTAACTTTACCCATATATGGGTAAATTATATTTACCCATATATGGATGAAAAAATAAACATGATTGGATTGAGCGGCAAACTCGCAAGTGCTGTATTTTTACGGAGGAAGTTTTGAAGATTCAAAGTTAAAGTTTAATGGTTTTAGGGTGTGAACCATTTCGCTTGTTCGTTTAACTTTTAGTTAAAATTTGACACTTGGATAGTTATTTTGAGAATAACCCTACTCGCGAGCAGGGTTAGTCTTGACAGTTCGATAGTTATTTTTTGTTCGCAATGATTTGGCTGCGTACTGTATTTTGTTCCAAATAACTACTCCTCTGTCAAATTTCAAATGGGCCACCGTCGTGGTTATTTTTTAACTTTTCGATGGCAAATAACTATCCAAGTGTCAAATTTTAACTAAAAGTTAAACGAACAAGCGAAATGGTTCACACCCTTAGGGTGTGAACCATTTCGCTTGTTCGTTTAACTTTTAGTTAAAATTTGACACTTGGATAGTTATTTTGAGAATAACCCTACTCGCGAGCAGGGTTAGTCTTGACAGTTCGATAGTTATTTTTTGTTCGCAATGATTTGGCTGCGTACTGTATTTTGTTCCAAATAACTACTCCTCTGTCAAATTTCAAATGGGCCACCGTCGTGGTTATTTTTTAACTTTTCGATGGCAAATAACTATCCAAGTGTCAAATTTTAACTAAAAGTTAAACGAACAAGCGAAATGGTTCACACCCTTAATCGCTTAATCGCGGTTCAATCGATAGCCTGCCTGTTGTACAGGTCAATAAGGTAAGTTTTATGCTTACTTATCCAGAGAAAGGAGAATCCTCGCTACAATGTCATTCTATTTTTCTTCCAGCTTGTCGCCAACTTTCCGATGAACACCAGCCAAAGTGAAAGAGGTCCAAATCGGCCCTTGTGAACGCGCTCAGAATGGTCAACATTCTCGTCTACGATTTGTCTTGGAGCTATTAGGTCCGGCGAGACAACTACCGGTGTCCCCTTGTTGAATTGCCCGGTCCGGCGGAAAATCCCTTCAGAACAGAAACGTCACCATCTACCCCCAGCGAGAACTACACTGGAAACGTCTGGTCCGACAGAATAAGCTCCCGGCAAGGCTCCCGGATTAATACCCTCAACGATAGCCTGCTATCTGGCCAAGGAAGTGAGTATTCAGCACACTTACAGTAAAGCGAGAATCCCTGCTAAATCGTTCTTTTTCTTCCACTTTCTCAGTCGTCAGCAACTTTCCGATGAGCGCCTGTCGAATTGAAGTACCCAGATCCAAATCGGTCCTTCTGGACGGGCTGAGAATCGATCCGACGGAACAACTTTTTGCGTCCCCGTCTTGTTGGAATGGCCCAGTTCGGCAGAAACCCCCTTCCGGAATAGGAACGTCCCCGGTGAACTCAAGCCGAATTGAAAGACGTCCAAATCGGTTCTTCCGGACACGCTGGGAATGGTCTGGCGGAACAACATTCCCGCCTACGATTTGTCCTTGGAATTATTATGTCCAGCGGAACAATTACAGTCATGACTCGCTGGTTGGGGGCTTAATAGTTGGGTGACTTTTTAGTTGGGGCCCCGTTAGTTGGGCTGTCAGCCAACTAAAAAGTACCTGGATGTCATAATTCAATGTCAAACTGAAAATGACAACCAATCTGTAATTCCGAGGGGTGAGCTAATGAGTTTTTGGTTTCTTAAACTTTACTAATAATCGAAAAGAATTTCTATTTTATATTTCTTTAAAAAAAAGGATATGTACAATTACTTCGAAACAAATGCAGAACATCGGTAATCTTTATTTTGTCGATCATTGAAAGCGTTTTGTGCTTGCTTTTGATCCGGGTGGTTTTATAAACATCTATATTTTCACTTCACCGACTAAAAATGGGTGAAAATAATTATTTCCTGCATTGGCCATATATGTATCTTGCAAAACGTATCAGTTTTGTTCTAAATGTGAAACAAATTGAAAAATTTTCCTTTTTGCTTCCAATCTAAACATGATTTTAAAAAAACAATGCGCACGCCCCTTGTGCTGCTGTCACTTCACCCAACTAGCGAATCGAATTCGTTGGTTGGGTGGAGGTTGTGGCTCAACGAGCGGGTTCCGACTGTATCGGTGTCCCCGTCTTTTTGGAATCGCCCGGTCCGGCGGAAAACCCCTTCCATAACAGAAATATCACTGACTACCCCCAGCGAGAACCGCACTGGAAACGTCAGGTACAGCAGAATAAGCTTCCGGATTAAAACCCTCAACGATAGCCACTAGGTCAAGAAAGTGAGTATTCAGCACACCTCCAGAAAAGAGAGAAGTCCAGCTACACCGTTCTTTTTCTTCTACTTTTTCAGCTGTCGGCAACTTTCCGGTGAACTTCTATCGAATTGAAGAAGGTTCAAATCGGTCCCTCTGGACGGGCTGAGATTAACCGATCTGGCCGGACAACTTTTGGCGTCCCCGTCTTGTTGGAATAGCCGGGTCCGGCGAAAAATCCCTACCGGTATTGAAACCAGAGAAGAATACGGAAATATGAAGTGAGCGCGGCTTACCACGTGATTAGATATGTGAATAAATAAATAAAAGATAAAACGCGTTATTTTCATGTTTACTTTGACATTTTTCCGAAATGAAAGATTTTGAACTTAGCATTCAATAAGGCTCCTATATTTTTTGTGAAATAGCGTTTTTTTACCCAAATTTGCGTAAATTCAATAACTCATATATGGGTAAATATTACCTATATTATTTGTAGACGCATCATACCCAAATATGGGTAAAGTGCCTTTACCCATAAAATGCGAATGTGCACTTTTTGACGATTATGGGTAAAATTTACCCATATTTGGGTAACCTGACCTTAGCGTGTAAAGTTTCAATCGGCTCTCGTGTGTTGTTACAGCATCAATGTTATTATCGTTGTGGGCAACAAAAAATTTGGATTTTTAACATTATAATATTAGTAATTTCGTCAAAATGAGCTGGGTGGGAGGCATCGTAACCAGGGCTTTGAACGCCGTGTGGCAGCCACAGGTCACGTCCGTCCGTTTCCGGTATCACGCCGATAAAGTTGCTCGAGGGCCTCTGGTGCGCCGGTATGGCTACAAGGAAAAGATCCTGCAAGGCGGCATGCTACCCCATCTGGATAATGGTCAAAAGTTACCGATGCCGGATTACAGGTGAGTTTCACTTTAATAATTAGTAATATCGTAACAATATTGTTGTATTCTATTGCAGACCAAAGAACGCGTGGTGCGAAAAGCGGGCCCTCTTCGGCCAGAATGACTACATCGACATTTTAGGTAACGATCGGCTGCATCCGACCAGGGTCCTCTACTCGGTCCCATCTTGGCTACGAGGCGTTTCGGGTAATGAGTATCAGGTTCTACTGAGGAAGCGCAAAATGTTAAGCCGAACGATCTACCCGGTTGCACGGCCCACCAAATGGAGGGACATGGAAAAGCGAATTTCCTATCTGTACCGGTTCCTGAACAGAAAGACCAAAACCGGACCATCCAATATTTAATGAGCGAAGCAAAAGTAATAATTTGATGTATTCAATAGAGGCGCAATAAAAATATAGAATTAAAATCTGCAAGATTCATTTATAACGTATGGGATCCATCATAGAGCGCGCAAGTGTTCAGCAAGACCTGAGCTTTTCGGGGGTGTCTGGGTTTATAATAATTGAATTATTCCCGGTCGATGAATGGATGAAATTTCTACAACGAAAGCATCTTTGACTTTAGTAGTTGGGCATTAGACCTGTTCACTTCAAATTCTCTACTCGTGTCACTTCAAATTATCAATCCACATGCAAAAGCAAGTCTTCAGTCCAAAAATGAGCCAAATTGATAAAGGTTTACTGCCTATGATCGCATAACTGTCCCATGTGAATAGGAAACCCAGCAAATATGGGACTGATATGCGATCATAGGCAGTTTAGAGGTGTATCAATTCAATTTTGTTTTTCTTTAGCATTTTCACGAAAATGTACTCCAATATCCAGAAAGTTCCATCGAAAAGGTATCAAAAATACCGTTAGGATATAGTTAGAACAATACTCTACAACGAAGACACTATGGTGTTTAAATTGCGTATTTCAAAGTTATTCAACCATTTTCGTTAAAAAATTATGAGACTGTAGATCCGAAGATTGAAGGTTCGAGCCCTGGAATAGGATTTTTGCGTCTCCATCCAGCTACAAGTTGTAAAACTGGAAGTATTTTTTTGCAATTTCTTATCGTAATAGGCTGTTTTACCTAGGGAACGTTCAAAAATTACGTCCAACATTTTGGGGGGAGGGGGGGTCTAAGAAGTCACACTATTAGGTATTAGGTAGGTGTATTAGGTATAGGAAAATAGCGTGACAGAGGGGGGAGGGGGGGGTCCAGAAATCCCGAAAAACGATGGACGTAATAAATGAATCTTCCCCTAGCGCAAATCTGTCAGGTAATGGCCTACTTTCCCACAACTAATTAGCAGTGCTGTAATGGTTTATTACAACACTGATTTGCGTTGCGTAATGAACCATTACAGCACTGTTTTCAGCTTTGATCAACATCTTGATGCTCTCTGGACACAGTTTTGAAACATTGTGAGAACTGCACAGTATAACCTGCTATGATCAGACTTTCTTAAAGATCAGTGTGCAGTTTTATGGAGAAGTTTTGTTAAAAACTATCCTCAAGCGGTAATTAATCAAATTGAAAAAAACGTTGTACGCAACTCGGTGCACAACACGATTTTTACAGCACGCGTCGTAATTATCCAACTCGGCAAGCCTCGTACGAATCGTGCTGTAAAAATCTTCATTCTGCACCTTGTTGCGTAAACTACTATTTTCATTTCTGCTAGAGTTATCACGTCACTGCATCTCATCGCAATTTGGCATCATAGCCTTATTTCGAAACCGTAGAGTGCATAGCAAGAATGAAGTTTCGTGCAGTACAGACAGACAGACAGACAGACAGACAGACAGACAGACAGACAGACAGACAGACAGACAGACAGACAGACAGACAGACAGACAGACAGACAGACAGACAGACAGACAGACAGACAGACAGACAGACAGACAGACAGACAGACAGACAGACAGACAGACAGACAGACAGACAGACAGACAGACAGACAGACAGACAGACAGACAGACAGACAGACAGACAGACAGACAGACAGACAGACAGACAGACAGACAGACAGACAGACAGACAGACAGACAGACAGACAGACAGACAGACAGACAGACAGACAGACAGACAGACAGACAGACAGACAGACAGACAGACAGACAGACAGACAGACAGACAGACAGACAGACAGACAGACAGACAGACAGACAGACAGACAGACAGACAGACAGACAGACAGACAGACAGACAGACAGACAGACAGACAGACAGACAGACAGACAGACAGACAGACAGACAGACAGACAGACAGACAGACAGACAGACAGACAGACAGACAGACAGACAGACAGACAGACAGACAGACAGACAGACAGACAGACAGACAGACAGACAGACAGACAGACAGACAGACAGACAGACAGACAGACAGACAGACAGACAGACAGACAGACAGACAGACAGACAGACAGACAGACAGACAGACAGACAGACAGACAGACAGACAGACAGACAGACAGACAGACAGACAGACAGACAGACAGACAGACAGACAGACAGACAGACAGACAGACAGACAGACAGACAGACAGACAGACAGACAGACAGACAGACAGACAGACAGACAGACAGACAGACAGACAGACAGACAGACAGACAGACAGACAGACAGACAGACAGACAGACAGACAGACAGACAGACAGACAGACAGACAGACAGACAGACAGACAGACAGACAGACAGACAGACAGACAGACAGACAGACAGACAGACAGACAGACAGACAGACAGACAGACAGACAGACAGACAGACAGACAGACAGACAGACAGACAGACAGACAGACAGACAGACAGACAGACAGACAGACAGACAGACAGACAGACAGACAGACAGACAGACAGACAGACAGACAGACAGACAGACAGACAGACAGACAGACAGACAGACAGACAGACAGACAGACAGACAGACAGACAGACAGACAGACAGACAGACAGACAGACAGACAGACAGACAGACAGACAGACAGACAGACAGACAGACAGACAGACAGACAGACAGACAGACAGACAGACAGACAGACAGACAGACAGACAGACAGACAGACAGACAGACAGACAGACAGACAGACAGACAGACAGACAGACAGACAGACAGACAGACAGACAGACAGACAGACAGACAGACAGACAGACAGACAGACAGACAGACAGACAGACAGACAGACAGACAGACAGACAGACAGACAGACAGACAGACAGACAGACAGACAGACAGACAGACAGACAGACAGACAGACAGACAGACAGACAGACAGACAGACAGACAGACAGACAGACAGACAGACAGACAGACAGACAGACAGACAGACAGACAGACAGACAGACAGACAGACAGACAGACAGACAGACAGACAGACAGACAGACAGACAGACAGACAGACAGACAGACAGACAGACAGACAGACAGACAGACAGACAGACAGACAGACAGACAGACAGACAGACAGACAGACAGACAGACAGACAGACAGACAGACAGACAGACAGACAGACAGACAGACAGACAGACAGACAGACAGACAGACAGACAGACAGACAGACAGACAGACAGACAGACAGACAGACAGACAGACAGACAGACAGACAGACAGACAGACAGACAGACAGACAGACAGACAGACAGACAGACAGACAGACAGACAGACAGACAGACAGACAGACAGACAGACAGACAGACAGACAGACAGACAGACAGACAGACAGACAGACAGACAGACAGACAGACAGACAGACAGACAGACAGACAGACAGACAGACAGACAGACAGACAGACAGACAGACAGACAGACAGACAGACAGACAGACAGACAGACAGACAGACAGACAGACAGACAGACAGACAGACAGACAGACAGACAGACAGACAGACAGACAGACAGACAGACAGACAGACAGACAGACAGACAGACAGACAGACAGACAGACAGACAGACAGACAGACAGACAGACAGACAGACAGACAGACAGACAGACAGACAGACAGACAGACAGACAGACAGACAGACAGACAGACAGACAGACAGACAGACAGACAGACAGACAGACAGACAGACAGACAGACAGACAGACAGACAGACAGACAGACAGACAGACAGACAGACAGACAGACAGACAGACAGACAGACAGACAGACAGACAGACAGACAGACAGACAGACAGACAGACAGGCAGACAGACAGACAGACAGACAGACAGACAGACAGACAGACAGGCAGACAGACAGACAGGCAGACAGACAGACAGACAGGCAGACAGACAGACAGGCAGACAGACAGACAGACAGACAGACAGACAGACAGACAGACAGACAGACAGACAGACAGACAGACAGACAGACAGACAGACAGACAGACAGACAGACAGACAGACAGACAGACAGACAGACAGACAGACAGACAGACAGACAGACAGACAGACAGACAGACAGACAGACAGACAGACAGACAGACAGACAGACAGACAGACAGACAGACAGACAGACAGACAGACAGACAGACAGACAGACAGACAGACAGACAGACAGACAGACAGACAGACAGACAGACAGACAGACAGACAGACAGACAGACAGACAGACAGACAGACAGACAGACAGACAGACAGACAGACAGACAGACAGACAGACAGACAGACAGACAGACAGACAGACAGACAGACAGACAGACAGACAGACAGACAGACAGACAGACAGACAGACAGACAGACAGACAGACAGACAGACAGACAGACAGACAGACAGACAGACAGACAGACAGACAGACAGACAGACAGACAGACAGACAGACAGACAGACAGACAGACAGACAGACAGACAGACAGACAGACAGACAGACAGACAGACAGACAGACAGACAGACAGACAGACAGACAGACAGACAGACAGACAGACAGACAGACAGACAGACAGACAGACAGACAGACAGACAGACAGACAGACAGACAGACAGACAGACAGACAGACAGACAGACAGACAGACAGACAGACAGACAGACAGACAGACAGACAGACAGACAGACAGACAGACAGACAGACAGACAGACAGACAGACAGACAGACAGACAGACAGACAGACAGACAGACAGACAGACAGACAGACAGACAGACAGACAGACAGACAGACAGACAGACAGACAGACAGACAGACAGACAGACAGACAGACAGACAGACAGACAGACAGACAGACAGACAGACAGACAGACAGACAGACAGACAGACAGACAGACAGACAGACAGACAGACAGACAGACAGACAGACAGACAGACAGACAGACAGACAGACAGACAGACAGACAGACAGACAGACAGACAGACAGACAGACAGACAGACAGACAGACAGACAGACAGACAGACAGACAGACAGACAGACAGACAGACAGACAGACAGACAGACAGACAGACAGACAGACAGACAGACAGACAGACAGACAGGGGCAGCAGGGACAGGAGTCCAGGGGCTTGACGAACCCCCCCTTCTGCGAGTCGGGTGGCAGCTTGGGAATTCATCCTAAGCGAAAATCGTTCACACATCCGTGTGGATTACCACCTTTGGCTCTTCCTTCGGGGAGTGACCGAGCTTCTGGTTTCCAGATAGCTCAAGCAGAGGATGCCTAGGATGTGGCGGGGTTTCAACAGTGGGCTCTGTTGGATCTCCATAAAAAGCCACACATCCGCAAGCAACTCTGTACAAGCGACCTGGTACCGCTTCCAAAGTGCCTTAGCCCAAATACTCGGAGTGCCAACCGGCACATCAGGATCGATGCCAGTAACATCCTGATTATGGCATACTGGTCAACGCAAACGACAACGGACTACGGACTATGGATCGGATGGCGAT